>NC_041215.1:48621637-48714920 GCF_002837175.3 Physeter macrocephalus
TTTTGGTGTCTGCCCTTTGGTTCAGTTGCTTGTGTAGGCTTCCTGGTGGGTGGGACTGGTGCCTGTGTTCTGGTAGGTGGGGCTGAATCTTGTCTTTCTGGTGGGCAGGGCTGTGTCCAGTGGTGTGTTTTGGGGTGTTTGTGAACTTAGTAAAATTTTAGGCATCCTCTCTGCTAATGCGTGGGGTTGTGTTTCTGTCTTGCTAGTTGTTTGGCATGGGGCATCCAGCACTGGAGCTTGCTTGGGTGGAGCTGATCTTAGCGTTGAAACAGAGATTTCTGGGAGAACTCTTGCCAATTGATATCAAGTGGGGCTGGGAGGTCTCTGGTGTTCCAATGTCCTGAACTCAGCCTTCCCACCTCAGAGGTTCAGGCCTGACACCAGGCCAGAGCACCAAGACCCTGTCAGCCTCACAGTTCAGAAGAAAAGGGAGGAAAAAAAAGAAAAACAAAAAATTTCAAAATAATAATAATGAAGTAAAAAATAAAGAATTAAAGTAAAAAATAAAAAAATTATTAAAACTTAAAAAAATCAAAGTAATTAAAAAAAAAAAAGAGAGCAACCAAACCAATAAACAAATCCACCAATGATAACAAGTGCTAAAAACTATACTAAGATAAACATAAAAATCAGAAGCAAGTCAGTCACAGACAACTAACCCCAAGTCTACAGTTGCTCCCAAAGCCCACCACATCAGTTTTGGGTTGATTCATTGTCTGTTCAGGTATTCCACAGATGCAGGTTACCTCAAGTTGATTGTGGGGATTTAATCCACTGCTCCTGAGGCTACAAGGAGAAATTTCCCTTTCTTTTCTTTGTTCGCACAGCTCCTGGGGTTCAGCTTTGGGTTTGGCCCCTCTGCTTTTAGGTTGCCCTCAGGCTTCTGTTCCCGCCCAGACAGGATGGGGTTAAAGCAGTGGCTGATTAGGGGGCTCTGGCTCACCCATGCCAGCGGGGAGGGAGGGATACTGTAGTTATAATTGGAATGTGGGCCGAGCCTGCAGCAGCAGAGACCAGCGTGATGTTGCAACAACCCGAGGTGTGCCGCGTGTTCTCCTGGGGAAATTGTCCCTGGATCACAGGACTCTGGCAGTGGCAGGCTGCACAGGCTCCTAGGGAGGCGGGTGCATGTTGATAGTGACCTGTGCTTGCACACAGGATTCTTGGTGGCTGCAGCAGCAGCCTTGGCATTTCATGCCCATCTCTGAGGTCCAAGCTGATAGCTGCAGCTTGCGTCCATCTCTGGAGCTCACTTAGGTGGTGCTCTGCCTTCTGTGGGCAGTCAGTGAAGGAATCCCCTCTACTTGAACACCCCAGAGCAATGGGCTCTTGCGTCTTAGGCAGGTCCAGAGTTTTTCCCAGACTCCTTCCCTGCTAGCTGTAGCTCACTAGCCCCCCTTCAGGCTGTGTTCACGCAGCCAACCCCAGTCCCCTCCTTGGGATCTGACCTCCAAAGCCCAAGCCTCAGCTCCCAGCCCCCACCTGTCCTGGAGGGTGAGCAGACAAGCCTCTCAGGCTGCTGAGTGTTGGTTGGCAGGGATCTTCTGTGCGAGAATCTCTCCACTTTGCTCTCTACACCCTTGCTGCTGCGCTCTCCTCCGCAGCACCAAAGCTTCTCCCCCACCACCACGTCTGTACCAGTGAAGGGGCTTCTTAGTGTGTGGAACCTTTTCCTCCTTCACAGCTCCCTCCCAGAGGTGCAGGTCCCATCCCTATTCTTTTGTGTCTGCTTTTCTTTTTTCTTTTGCCCTACCCAGGTATGTGGGGAATTTCTTGCCTTTTGGGAAGTCTGAGGTCTTCTGCCAGCGTCTTAGGTATTCTGTAAGAGTTGTTCCACATGTAGATGTATTTTTTATGTATTTGTGGGGAGGAAGGTGATCTCCACGTCTTACTCCTCCACCATCTGAAGGTCCACCCCTATTCCAGTTTTTAATGACTCTATCTTACCAGCATTTATCCACCAAGAAAGATTTGACTAAAATATGAATTCTGGACTTTATCTAAATTAAGTATTTATCTTACTAGGTAGGTCTGTGTTTAAGTGCACAAAATTAAAAAAAAAAAAAGTCTGGACTAATTTGTGTCTCTTGTCATTTCTGGTACCTTGTAGCACAGAAAGGCACATACACCCAACTTTTCTTCTCAGTAATCTTTTTTCTCTAGTTTAATTTAACCTTGAATAATGCCAAACTAAATTTCAGATCTTCAAACAAATCTTCAGAAGATAACTATCCTTCCTCTTACATTATTTTATAATTCCTGAAGATCCTTTTAAAAGGATGGGAGGACTGGCCGTTTTACTAAAACTTTATACAGTGATTTTTTTAAGTTGAGGTACAGGCTGAATAGTTATATTCATGAGTATTTATTTTCTGATGTGATTTATTTACTTATTTTTCAGTGTTGTGAAAATTATTGATAATTCTGTCATAAAATTATGTTAAAATAAATAACTTTATATACAAATTTCTACTGTAAATGATAACTATCTAGAGAAATGTGTACTTATGCTGTTTGCGAGTACACACACTTGCATACACACACACATGCAGACATATCCAGATCACAATTTAAGTGTTAAAAGACATTACACTACTTTTTTAAAAATCAATATCCCTGATGAACATAGATGTAAACATTTTCAACAAACCTATTAGAAAAGCAAATTCAACAATATACTGAAAGGATTATACACCATGATAAAGTAGACTGTATTCCAGGGATGCAAGGATGCTTTAACATCCACAAATCAATCAATGTAATATACTATGTTAACAAAATGAAGGCTTTAAAACATATAATCATTTCAAAAGATGCAGAAAAATTATTGAAAATTCAACATACATTCATAATAGAAAAAACTCAAAAAAGTGAGTAAGAGGGAACATACCTCAACATAATACAGGCTATATATGATAAGGCCAAAGCTAGCATCATACTCTATAGGGAAAAGGGAAAGTTTTCCATTTTTTGTTTTTAGTAATATCAGCAACAAGACAAGGATTCTCACTCTCATCATTTTTAGTCAACATATTATTAGAAGTTATAGCCACAGCAAATAAGACAAGAAAAAGAAATAAAAGGTATCCACCAGACAAAGACACTACAAAAAAACAGAAAATTACAGGCCAATATCTTTGGTGAATATAGATGCAAAAATGCTCAACAAAATATTAGCAAACCAAATCCAACAAAACATAAAAAGGATCATATGCCATGATGAAGTTAAATTTATTCCAGGGTGACAAGGATGGTTCAACATATACAAATCAATCAATGTGATACACTACAATAACAAAGGAAAAACAAAAAATGCATGATCATTTCAATAGATGCAGAAGAAGCACTGACAAAATTCAACATCCATTCATGATAAAAACCCTCATCAAAGTGGGTATAGAGGGAACATATCTCAACACAATAAAGGCTATTTATGACAAATCCACAGCCAACATAATACAAATCCACAGCTTTTCATAATGGTGAAAAGCTGAAAGCCTTCTCATTAAATTCAGGAAAAAGACAAGGATGCCCACTCTCAGCAGTTCTATTCAACATATTACTGGAAGTCCTAGCCACAGCAATCAGACAAGAAAAAGAAATAAAAGGCAACCAAATTTGAAGAAAAGATGTAAAGCTGTCATGAATTGCAGATAGCATGATAATCTATATAGAGAACTCTAAAGTCTCTACCCAAAAACTATTAGAACTAATAAATTAATACAGCAAGGTTGCAGGATACAAAATAAATATAGAGAAATCTGTTGCATTTCTATACACTAGCAATGGAATATCAGAAAGAGAAAGTAAAAAACAACCCCAATTAAAATTGCATTAAAAAATACCTAGGAATAAAGTTATCCAAGGAGGTGAAAGACCTATACTCTGGAAACTATAAAACATTGATGAAGAAAACTGAAGATAATTCAAAGAAATGAAAAGATATGCCATGCCCTTGGATTGAAGAATTAATATTATTAATATGGCCATACTACCCAAAGCAATATACAGATTAAATGCAATCTCCATCAAAATAGCCATGACATTTTCCACAGAACTAGAACAAATAATCCTAAAGTTTATATGGAACCACAGAAATCCCAAATTGACAAAGAAGTCCTGAGAACAAAGAACAACCAGGAGTTATAACTCTTCCAGACTTCAGAATATACTACAAAGCTACAGTAATCAAAATAGCATGGTATTGGCACAAACACTGTCATATAGATCAATGAAGCAGAACAGAGAGTACAGAAATAGATCACATACATATGGTCAATTAATCTATGACAAAGGAGGCAAAACTATATCAATACAGTGGAGAAAAGACAGTCTCTTAAACAAGTGGTGCTGGGGAAACTGCACAGTCACATGTAAAATAAGGAAATTAGAACATTCCTTCACACCATATACAAAAATAAACTCAAAACTGTTTATATATCTAAATATAAGACCTGAAAGAGTAAAACTCCTAGAAATGAACATAGGTGGAACACTTTGACATAAATCACAGCAATATTTTATTGGATCAGTTTCCTAAGGCACAAGAAATAAAAGCAAAACTAAATAAATGGGACCTAATTAAATTTAAAAGCTTTTGCACAGCAAAGGAAACCATCAACAAAACAAAAGGATAACCTATGGAATGGGAGAAAATATTCACAAATGATGTGACCAACAAGGGTTTAATTTCCAAAATATGCAAACAGCTTGTACAACTCAATAGCAAAACAAAACAAAACAGAAAAAAAAACCAACTTAATCAAAAAATGGGCAGAAGACCTAAATAGATATTTCCAAAAAGACATACAGATGGCCAACCGGCACATGAAAAAATGCTCAACATTGCTAATAATTAGAGGAATGCAAATCAAAACCACAGGATGTCACCTCACACCTGTCAGATTGGCTATCATCAAGATGTCTACAAATAATAAATGCTGGAGAGGGTGTGGAGAAAAGCGAACCCTCATACACTGTTGATGGGAATCTAAGTTGGTGCAACCACTTACATGGAAACAGTATGGATGTTCCTTAAAAAATAAAAATAGAGTTACCATATGATCCAGCAATCTCATTCCTGGGCATAAATCCAGAAAAGACAAAAACTCTAATTTAAAAAGATAGATGCACTCTCCAATGTTCATACCAGCACCATTTATAATAGCTAAGCCATGGAAACAACCTAAGTGTCCATAGGCAGATAAATGGATAAAGAAGATGTGGTATTTATCAATGGAATATTACTCAGCCATAAAAAGAATGCAGTACTGCCATTTGCTGCAACATGAAAGGACCTAGAGACTATCACAGTAAGTGATGTAAGTCAGAGAAAGACAAATACTTTATGACAGCACTTATATGTGTAATCTAAAAAAAATATAAATGAATTTACAAAACAGAAACAGTTTCACAGATATAGAAAACAAACTTATGGTTACCAAAGGTGAGAGGGAAGCAGGGGGGCACAAATCAGGGGGATTAACAGATACAAACTACTTTTATAAATTAGACAAGCAACAAGGACACACTGTATAGAACAGGGAATTATAACCATTATCTTTTAATAACCTATAATGGAATATAAACTGTAAAAATACTAACTCACTATGTAATACATCTGAAACTAACACAATACTGTAAATCAACAATACTTAAATAAAAAATTAAATGAAATACTAAAAATAAAAAAAAAATAAAGGCATACAAATCCGAGAGAAAAAAGTACAATTGTTTGTATTTGCAGAGGATATGATATTATACATAGAAAACCTTAAAGACTCCACTAAAACTTGAAGAACTAATAAATAAATTCAGTACAGTTTCAGGATACAAAATTACTATACAAAAATGAGTTGTGTTTCTATACTCTAAAAACAAACTTACAGAAAGATAAATTAAGAAAACAATACCAGTCACAATTCTATCAAAAACAATAAAATACTTAGAATTTAACCAAGGTGGTGAAAAACCTGTACACTGAAAACTGTAAAACATTAATGAAACAAATTGAAGACACAAGTAAATGGAAAAATATTCTGTGCTTATGAACTGGAAAAATTAATACTGTCAACATGCCCATGATACTCAAAGCAATCTACAGACTCAATGCAATTCCTATCAAAATTCCAATGGCATTTTTCACTGAAATAGAACAATCAATCTTAAATTTTGTATCGAACTACAAAGGATCACTAGTAGCTGAAGTAATCTTGAGCTAGGAGGACAAAGCTGTGAGCACCACACTTACTACTTCAAACTATACTACAAAGTTATAATGTTGAAAACAATATGGTATTGGTATAAAAACAGACAATCAATGAAACAGAATAGAGAACTCAGAAACAAACCCACACATTTATGGTCAGTTAACTTAAGACAAAGGAGCCAAGAACATACAATGGGAAAAGGACAGTCTCTTCAATAAATGGTGTTGGGAAAACTGGACAACCACATGCAAAAGAATGAAACTGGACCACTATCTTGCACTATACCAAAAATTAACTGAAAATGGATTAAAGACGCGAATGTAAGACCTAAAATCATAAAAATCCTAGAAGAAAACAGGTGGTGAATCTGCCTGCAAAAGCAAAGGTAACAAAAGCAAAAATAAACAAATGGGACTATTTCAAACTAAAAAGAAAGAAACCATCAACAAAATGAAAGGCAGTTTACAAAATGGGGTAAAATACTTGCAAATCATATATGTATGATGAGGGGTTAATATTCAAAATATGTAAAGAACTCATACAACTCAACAGCAAAACACATACACACAATCTGATTAAAAATTTGGCAGAGGATCTGAACAGACATTTTTCTAAAGGAGATACACAGATGGCCAATAGATACATGAAAAGATAGTCAAAATCACTAATCATTAGGGAAATGAAAATCAAAACCATAAAGAGACATCAACTCACACTTACTAGAATGGCTATCATCGAAAAGACAAAAAATAGCAAGTGCTGTCTAGGAGAAAAGGGAGCCCTCATGCACTGTTGGTGGAAAAGTAAATTGGTGCAGCTATTATGGAAAACAGTATGGAGGTTCCTCAAAAAATGAAAAATAGAACTACCACATGATGCATCAATTCCACTTCTAGGTATGTATCTGAAGGAAACAAAAACACTAATTCAAAATGGTATCTGCATCCCATGTTCATAGCAGCACTACTCACAACAGACAAGGCATGGAAACAACCTAAGTGTTCATGGATGGATGAATGGAAAAAGAAGATGTGATATATATACATATATATAGTATAAAGATAGTAAATAGGTGGAGGAGGAAGAGGGTGAAGAGGAAAAAGAGGAGAAGGGGAGGAAGAAGCAAGAAAAAGGGTGGAAAATGGTTGTTAACTAACTCCTCAATAAACATGGAGAAACTGTTATGATATTCTCACAGAGACCTCTGGACTTAGGATCAAAGAACCCAGACTTAGTCTTATCTCTGACACTTATTTGATGAGAGCTATAACCTTTCTGAGCTTTGAATTACATAAATGTGGGAAATGAACATAATAGAGACTACCACTCAGGATTGCTTTAAGGGTTAAAGAACTACTGTATAGCATAAGTGTATTTTACATATAAGCTTTTTATTACATACAAATCTCTTATAAATCCAACGCCTAGAACCCTTTTTAAAATTATTCAATTAAAAAAAAGAAGTCTAACGAACTGAGAGAAGGTTCTATGATCTTGATAGTCATTCACATTTGGTCAGAGACTAAGTTCACTGGCCTGCCATTTATTCTGCAGAGGGCCTCTCAGAATGAATTTTAACTGCCTGATTACCTGGTATCACTAAACTCAGAAGATACCTCTGTAAAATGCAGAAAGTCCTCCTGCTGCTGTCTCTGCCTGCCTTTCACATCTCTACTTAGTATCCACAAGACTTTATGACTACCGCATTTTTTCCATTTATGGCCAAGAATAATATAAAAATGACTTTCTACATAGGGCTCAATGGTAACAAACTTTAAACTTCATTGTTATCACTGTTGTTCCTCCCTAGGGAATTTGGATAAGAGATCAGATTCTGACAGGAGAAACATCTCCCAGTAATTTAACAAAGGCTTTATTCTATTTGAACTTAATGGGGAGCTAATGATTTTGAGAAGAATAATCCCCTGTTTTAGATAGCCTTATGAGATTCTTTTCATTTTAAAGTCAAGCTCTTTTGATTACAGGTGTCATGTCTCCCACAATGCTAGTTATAAATTCGTCTTTTCAAATAGAAAATGAAAGTGTGAGGGCTTGACTGCCTTGTCATTTAACAGCATTATTACTATGAGAAACATTTTCTCCAACTAGTCCAGCAGAAACAAGAAAGCAATACATTTTTCGGCTTGGAGTTCTCAATATTTTTTCCATTTCCATCATATGACTTTGAAAGAGAGTAGCACCTTTGAAGAAATATTGTGTAAATAAAATAAAATCATTTAAAAATGCAGCACCCAGAAAAATAAAGAGCCAAGGACAAACAAGGAGGAAGGGGAAATACCTCATAGAAACAATGATTGACCAGTCATTAGCACTGTACAAATATCTTTCCAATCTCCCACAGTTGAGGAAAAAAGTGCCACACATACATCAAAAGATGTTCTGGGCATAAAGAAGCATATAGAGAAGAAGAGGGAAATGAGCAACTGGGACAAGATAACAGAGGTCCTCAGTAAACAGAATCTGCCACACTAATCATCTCCATTTATCACAGAGTCCTAGGAAAACCGAGTTCACAGTAAGTACTGTTCAGTTTGGCTCTAGGAATTAGCAGTGTTCACATTAGATCAAGGGCAATAATGCCAAGTTTTATTAAGCTGTAATCTAGAAAGTGATTCCACAAAAGGGAGTTGTAGAGATTATGAAGAGATGCCAAATCTGGGGCCTCAGAAGCCTTGCTGCCTGCACTGGGCAGTGACTTGGCAGGGATGTAGTAAGTAAATACCTCTTATTTTGATATGACTGAATGAGGTTATCATGAAAAGCACTGAGACATTGTATCTCTAGATCATTTCCTAGTCTCTAGACCTAAATATTTTTCCTTTACTGCATAGATTTTTAATAGTGCCTCTGTATTAGTCAGCTAGCACTGCCATAACAAAATACCACAGACTGGGTGGCTTAAAAAACAGAAATTTATTTCCTCACAGTTCTGGAGGCTGGAAGGCAGAGATCAAGGTGTCAGCAGGGTTTATTTCTCTTAAGGCCTCTCTTCTTGACTTGCAGTTGGCTGTTTTCTCACTGTGGCCTCACATAGTCTTTTCCTCTTCTTATAAGGACACCAGTCATACTGGATTAGAGTCCCTCAAAGTCCCTCATCTGAGTGAGGGAGTCTTCTAATTGATCTGCCTGCTTCGACTCCACTTGTTCCATGGTAACATCGTCACCAAAGTAATCTCTCTAAAATCCAAATTTTACCATGTCTCACCCTTATTTCAAAGTGTATAGTAGCTCCCTAATGATCATGGGGATAAAATTCAAAGTCTTTTCATTACATGGTCTCTTCCTCTGCTTGCAAGAACATCAGTCATATTGCATTAGAGCCCTAACCTTATGACCTCATTTAACCTAAGTTACCTCTTTAAAGGCCCTATCCCCAAATATGGCTACACTGGGGCTTAGGGCCTCAACATATGAATTGGGGAAAGGGGGAGGAAACAATTAGGTCCAAAACAGTTTTCTTTGAAGATGACCTTCAAAGCAGAATAATACATTGGAAATAGGATATATCTGGATGCCAGACAAAACAGGGTATGAATTCTAGCTGGCCATTTACTATTCTAAATTTAAGTTATTTTGGACAAGATAACAAATCTTTCTCTGTAACAATGCATTGTTAATAACTGCATAGCCAGTTTGTTATGAAGACTTAAGAAATGGAGTATTAAAAATATCATAACAGTACTTAATATCTGAGAGTTGTAAAAATTTCTCTCTGATGTTTATCTTTTAGCTGGTGGGGTCTCAGCATTACCCTGAAGGCCCAGAGTGCCATTCTTTGTGACATATATCTTGAACTGCTAACAATGAACATTTTAATCAATCTGGGCAATTTTTGCACTGTAGATACACCTCAGGCTATCAAAAAAACACACAAAAACAAAAACCACTGATCGTTAACTTCTGATATTTTCCAGACTAAATTTGGACTTTCTAGAACAGGATTTATGTAGATCAACTGGACTCATCCATTCTATTACTGAAACATTTGATAGACATTAATTAGATCAGCTATGTGTGAGGCACTATACTAGGAATTATATTAATACAGACACCTAAATTATATTGTTTGTTCTCAATCAAGCTAGAAAAAAATGAATTATGAACACAAATATGCGCAAAGCAATAAGAAATGATAAGGGTTAGAAGATAAGAGCTAGCTTATTAGGATGGTTTTAATAAAGAGATCAAATTTAAAGCAAATCTTTATGGGCAATGTTTTAAAAATAGGTAAGTGGTGGAGAGAGGCCAATAAAAGAATGATGAATTCTTTGAAACTTTTTCCCACTTTAAGTATAAAGCAGAAGCCTTTATTCTCTCTCATGTGGCTCTTTCAGAAGGTACAGACATTGGCTCTCTTATCCAACTTTCAGAAAGTAGAGGTCATAATAAAGGCTTGGAAGAGAAACAGTGAGAAATGTTTGAGGAGCAGTTTACATTTAGAAATAAGAATGATACTTCAAAGGTTAGTTCAAGTAATCAAGAGCTCTTTTGAGAGATGAACTTTGTACTTGCCAAAATATCCTAAAACAACTTAAATCTCATGTTTTTATTTGTTGAGATTAGGTAAGTTACCTTACAAATGCTTCATTTAAAGACCTGCTAATAAGAGCCCCACTTTCAGACCCTGTAAACTGTAACCGGAGAAGGTGCCCATATGGTTTCATTTATTTAAAAACTAAATCACTGTGATAAACTTACATTCATTAGAATCCCAAGGGAATAAGAGCTTTTGAATATTACTGTAGCTTTCTTATAATGCAAAACATTTGAGCAAAATTAAATTATTTTTCCTTCTGCTTAACATGACAAGGATTCACACTGAAACAGATCAAAAGTTGTATTATGTCTTTCTCTAGATCAAATAATGTTGCCATACATTTCAACAGAGTGCTCTTAATTCTAACATCCAAGGGCCATATTGTATACTTGACTAGAGCAAAGTGACATAATTTTATAATACAATAAGCACATATGGTTATTCTTGAGGGTAAAAGCCTATTTTTTCATTGTTTTTCAAGAACTTCTCCTACAATATCTTTATTCTTTAACAGTTAACATTGTCAAATCAGGGACATTCTGTAGTCTCTAAAAGGTGATTTTGTTTTCTACTCTTGGGGAAAAGTACCCTCAGGACATTTTCACGTGAGGCAAATCCAAATAAGCTGAAATTTTGAGGAGTTTTTGTTTGTTTGTTTGTTTTTGTTCTTTTAGCAGCATGTCATACAATATATCAGGTACACTGAAACTGAAGGGAGGTTTATACCTTCAGGTGAGAAAATGCACGCACAGTTATGTCAGACCAGTATCCTCTCGGAAGCTGCTTAGTAAGCAAAATCGTTACAAATGAATTTGACCTTAAATAAGGAAGCATATTTTTATCAATCAACTGTTACCAACATTGACTTTGGGGATTAGCCAAATTTTTGCATACTTATTCAGCTAGATAAAACAGTTGTCAAATGTAGTCTTCTTGATCCACATCTGTCACTGTCTATCAAATTCGAACCTGCAGTGCTTCTCTTGTTTCAGTTTCATAAAGCAACATGTAATACATGAGTCAAATCTGTCTTGCTGAGGTATAAGAAAAGGAGATGAAGAAGTAGAATGCCAAGGCTCAATGATAATATAGGTTAGAAAACCTAAATCCTAAGCAAATAGATTTTTAACCTCAATGTGAAATAATATCTCCCAATTCTATGATATTATGATCTACAGCAGTACTTCTCAAACTTTAACGAGCATATGAATTACCTGGAGATCTTACGAAAAGACTGATTCTGATTCAGTAGGTCAGGGATGGGGCCTGAAAATCTGCTTTATTAAGAAGTTCTCAGATGATGCCAATCCTGCTAGACTACGGACCACACCTTGAATGGTCAGGCTCTTCTGCACAATTTTATGCAATTCATCAGAACCATTTTCCTAGCAAAAGAAGTGTGACCCCCCCCAAAATAGCCATATCACTACCTGCCAATTCATTTTAATTTAATTTGGTAATAATTATGCCAGTCTTTTGACTTCACTGTGATCAGCCTTACAATTAGATTCTCTTAGAATCACTTTTCTTCTTCACATGTGTAGAAAATAAATAAAAATAACATCACAGTGTATGATTACAAATTCTTGCAGATGACAAAATATTTGGGGAATGTTTGGGATTAAAGTTTCAAATTCCCCATTCTCAATCTTGCGGGATACAGAAAAAGATAAAAGTGATTTAAAATCAGGGATGCTACGTACTGTGGGGTGACATCCCTACCACATTTGGGCTCTCCGGTTTCTTGCAGCCAGTATATCCAGTAACCAGTGGTGCATCTGACCTACAAAACTTGCAGTGTGAATCTGCCTATGCACTTGTAAGTTGGCAGTTTGTTAAGATGCTTTATGAGGATAGGAGTCACCGAGTAACTTGTTGACCAGTGCTTTTTCTCTCAACTGAGAAAGTTATGACGTACATCCTCATCCTCTTGACTGACATTCTACCTACAGGACTTGCTGTTTCAAGTAAAATTAAAGAAAACCTACACATCTCCACCCACGCCTACTCCTTCATTGTTTATTATTCAATGATTCAATGGAATATCATATGAGGGTTTTGTTTCATGCATGCAAGGAATAACGATGGCCTTGTATACTGTGTGTTTCCAAGGATTTAGAGTGAGAATTGTCTTCAAAAACACTCTGCCTAAAGAACCTCATTTTCTGAGGATTTATAAGACAGAAGAAAATGATTTCATAGAGCTTCCTCTTTCCCTCTTTCTTTCCTTAAAACTTTGCTCTTCTTTGAGAACTTCATTAATTCACTAAACAAATTTTTATTAACTTCATTTATTTATAAACTTTAATTACTTATAAAGTATGTGCCATAAAAATATATCACGTGGCAGATTAGTGAGTGTTAGGATCTGAGAATTAAGGGCAAACAAGGCAGTTCCTGATGTTACAGACCTCAGTACTCTCAGTTAAAGCCTTTGTGGGGTCAGTCCTCATCTAGTTACCCAAATCATTTCAGCAACCCTTAGCTGTTTGAGTTAGTACTGAGTCCATTAAAAAAATAAATACAGTGGCTCATAAAACTAAAAATTCAAGAAATCAGGCACAGCTTTCTTCAAGGGGTGAATATCATCAGAGCTCAGCTTTTCTAAATTTCATAGCTCTGACTTTTGCTGTATGGGTTTAATAGTTACACTCCATAAAGGATTTCCCAACAGCTGAAAGTTTAGATAATCTAGAGAAAGAATACAAGCTCTTCTTCCAACAATATCAAAAATAGTTCACTGTTGCTCGTTGGTTTTAAGTAGCTCATAGGCCCAATCTCTGAGCCAACAGCTCTGGTCATTGTAAATATAATGCTGTGACTGGCCAGACTGTGTGTTCACCGCTGGGGCCATAAGCAAGGTAAAATCCACCAGAAGTAGGTGAGTTGAGAGTTGTGACGACAGCCATGAAGGTGCACCATTCAGAGCTCTTAGTGAAGGTGCATAATTGACTGACAATCCCAGATGCTGCCCCTTTGGATTTACCACTGCATCTCTGCTGCGACCATGCTTCACATGTGCTCATCCCAGAGAGGTGCTGAACCCAATGAGGAGCAGGGGAACTAGTGCAGTCCTAGGAGACAGAGGACTCCTTTAATGGGTGGCATTGGCTCAAGTATCCCCTATTGGCTTAGATGAACCTTTTTTAGAATGATGCTATGGTCTGAGACTCTTCCTGTTCCATTCCTCTTTCCTCAAGCCCATACCATAGGTGCCAAACTGATGGCAGTCTGAAAGATCTCCTCGCTTTTTCTTGCACCCTCCTCCAATAAATCTCCTGCATGTTTAATCTTGTTTTAGTGTCTTCTTCTTGGAGGACCCAGATTAATGCAAGAATGTATAAAAAAGTGGTTTTTCCAGTGAAAAATTTGGGTTCTATTGGCAAGAGGGTGGTGAATAGAACCTATGAGGCAAAAATAATAGATATGAACTCGGGTGTATCTACAAAATTACCTCTCATGTTTTAACTAAACATTTGTTCTCTATATGTTCTTATGTATTTCCTCCAAACATCAAACAATTTTGCTGCGTTATGTCTCCCTGAGGTTAAAAGTGCCTTTAAAGAGAGGATTATACGCCTTTGTTTCCCTGTAAACCTTTTGCAACCATAACAATGATAAGGTGCAAAATATATGCTCATGAAAAAAGTTTTCAGCTGTCTGGAAGGTCCTCTGGATTAATAAAACACTAAATAACCATTATTTTATCAAAATACCTATGATGAAGAATCCTTTCCAGGTTGTAAGGTTATCTTGGCAAGTATTTGATTTACATCTTTCTTACTGCTCACACCTGGAATTTTCTCTGTTGGTTTTGAAATATGTAAAAATTGTCCCCAAAAATCCTAGAATATAAAAATAAAAAGAAAATTCCCCAATCCTTTCATATCTCTGAAGCATATAGATGAATACACAGTAACCTTTTTTCCATTGGTCTTTTATGTCTCAGACAGTACGAAAGTGAATTCTAAAAACTTATATTTTAAAATCTGTAGTCGACAAAGCAATCTCACCTACGTTATCTAGGCATTTGGTAGGGAAAGCAGCTATTTTAGTATATTTTATAAGAAAGAACATTTAAATAGAGAGAAAGTAAATGACTTGTTCAAAGCCACACAACTAATCCTAGCAGTATGTTCTTCTGACTTCTAGACTTGTAAAGGAAATTACATCACCTCCTCTCAAATTAACATTTTGGGTGCCCACAGGAGGCAACACCCCTTCTACAGGGATCCCCTTGTCAAAATTGGCATTGACTACTGAAGCCTGAAAATTTTAGAAATATTAACATCAGAAAATATTAAACCAGTGAATTTTTTACACCTTAAGTCCTGTTCCTTAGCAGCTTTCTACTTCTGAGCCTGAGCTCTGAATTTTCTCAATCCCGGGTAAGAGAGGACAGACATGTTTCCCTTTAACCAATGTAATGAGATTTATGAATGGGCAAAAGGAAATATTTCTCTAGTACAGCACTTTTCTAATACATCATAGTACAGCAAATACTAAGCCAGAGGTGTGATTCCCTATAATAGAACACGTTTAATATAGAGAAGCAAAAGAAAATCTGTACGTATCTGATATAGGAATATTTGGGGAAAAAGAAAAGAGAGGAAGTCTTTTTACTTTGCTGAATCTTAATTTACTTTGCTGAATCTGAGATTTCCCTCTGTGAAATGAGCCTATTATGACCTAGCTTATCATGAAATAAATTCTATAAAATCTGAATAAGGCATCATACCTACAATTCTACTTTTTTCCTTGGCAATGTTTCGTAATGCTTACTCAATGACCAATTTTGTTATGAACTTTTTCACCAGCATGCTTCACTCCCATAGATCATTTATACAATACCTAAATAGAAATAAAAAGTAGAGATTTGTTTTTCTACATTAAGTCCTTGAATTTTTTTTTATATCTAAAGTATTTTAGAAAGATTCATTGCCTGGTAGTTTTCAGCTAAAGTCTGTGTCTGAAAATCATTAGCAGAATGTTCTTACTGTTATGTATTATTCCTGTTCAGACTACTTCTTTTCTACTGAAAATGCATGGGTCAAAGCCACTAATTCCACTGACTGCAGCATTTCTCAGTTAGGTCAATGTGGTGCATTTTTTATGATAGGCACTTAGGCTGCTTCCATATCTTGGCTATTATAAATAATGCTGCTATGAACATTGGGATGCATATGTCTTTTCAAATTCGTGTTTTTGTTTGCTTAGGAGTGGAATTGCTGGATCATATGGTAGTTCTATTTTAATTATTTGAAGAACCTCTATGCAGTTTTCCATAGTGGCTATACCAATTTACATTCCCACCAACAGTGAACAAGGGTTCCCTTTTCTCCACATCTTCACCAACACTTGTTATTTCTTGTCTTTTTTCTCTGATGTGGGCCTCTCACTGTTGTGGCCTCTCCCATTGTGGAGCGCAGGCTCCGGACGCGCAGGCTCAGCGGCCATGGCTCACGGGCCCAGCCGCTCCTCGGCATGTGGGATCTTCCCAGACCGGGGCACGAACCCGTGTCCCCTGCATCGGCAGGCGGATTCTCAACCAGTGCGCCACCAGGGAAGCCCTCTTGTCTTTTTGATGATAGCCATTCTGACTGGTGCGAGGCCAGCATTATCATGATACCAATACCAGACAAAGGCACTACAAAAAAAAGAAAATTACAAGCTAATATCCCTGATGAACATATATGCAAAAATCCACAACAAAATATTGGCAAGCCAAATTCAATGATACATAAAAAGGATCATATGTCATGATCATGTGGGCTTTATTCTAGGGATGCAAGGATGGTTCAATATCCACAAATCAACCAATGTGATACACCACATTAATAAAACAAAGGATAAAAATCACGTGATCTTATCGATAGATGCAGAGAAAGCATTTGACAAAATTCAACATCCTTTCAATAATAAAAACTCTCAAAGAAGTTGGTATAGAGGGAATATACCTTAACATAATAAAGGTCATTTATGACAAACTCACAGCTAACATCACATTCAATGGTAAAAAGCTGAAAGATTTTCCTCTAATATCAGGAACAAGACTAGGATGCCCACTCTCATCATTTCTTTTTAATATAGTATTGGAAGTCCTAGACACAGCAATCAGATAAGAACAAGAAATAAAAGGCATACAATTTGGGAGGAAAGAATTTAAACTGTCACTATTTGTAGATGACTTTATACTATATGTAGAAAACCCTAAAAACTCTACCATAAAACTATTAACACTAATAATATTCAGTAAAGTTGCAGAATGCATTATTTAAAATATGAAGTATGTTGCATTTCTATACACTGATAATGAACTATCAGAAAGAAATCAAGAAAACAATCCCATTTACAACTGCATCAAAAATAATAAAATACCTAGAAATAAATTTAATCAAAATTGTACTCTGAAAACTATAATACATTAATGAAGGAAATTGAAGACAATACAAATAAATGGAAACAGATCCCTTGTTCATGGATTGGAAGAATGAATATTGTTAATATGTCCTTACTACCCAAAGCAACCTACACAGTAAATGCAATCCCTATCAAAATACCCAAAACATTTTCATAGAACTAGAACAAATCATCCTAAAATGTTTATGGAACCACAAAAGACCCCAAATAGCAAAGCAATCTTGAGAAAAATGAACAAAGCTGGAGGAATCATGCTCCCTGACTTCAGACTACACTACAAAGCTACAGTAATCAAAACAGTACGTTACCGGCTCAAAAACAGAGATATATAGATCAATGGCATAAAGAGCACAGAAATAAATCGAAATATTTATGGTCAATCAATCTACAATGAAGGAGGCAAGAATATAAAATGGGGAAAAGACAGTTTCTTCAATAAGTGGTGCTGGGTAAACTGGAGAGCTACATGTAAAAGAATGAACAAAGAACATTTTCTCACATACAAAAATAAATTCTCCCTAATAATATGAACCAGTCTGCCATTCACAGGATGTAACAGGTATTCATGATTCTTGGTGTTTGCTTATGCTTTTTCTTGCACTAGGAATATGTTACTCCTCCATTTTTCACTTGACTCCTATGCCCTCATCTTTTAAGACTCACAGCAGTTGTCATCCTTTCCAGAATATTTTCCCTGAATCTTAGACTGGGACTAAATATGCTTCTTCTGGTCTCTTTACATACATTTCTCAAGAGAATTTACTGTTTTATTCTAGATGTTACGTTTATAAAATCTTCCTCCCCAATTAGACTGTAAGCTACCCGAGGGCAAGAATTTTGCTATTTCATGTGTGTCATCCTACCACTGCCAGGGGTAGTGTCTATGATAATACAGAATTTCAAAAAAAAAATTATTTGAACATATATTGAACTTTCTAAAGTAAATTATCTGATGGACTAGAGATTAAGTCTCAGCCAATTTCAGGTTTTTCTTGTACTATATCTTGGGTTCGAAACTTGGCTTTACGATTTGCTAGATGTATGATGGTAAACAGATTACACGTCTGTCATTACCTCAGTTTTCTCATTCGTAAAAGGGGGATGAATATAGTACCTATTTCAAATGGTTGTTTAAGGACTGAATGAGGTAAAACATGGACAACACAGAATTGTGGCTAAAACATAAAAAAATCTTGCTTTTTATAAAAATTCATGACACTACATAATTGAAAGATAATAAAAAGTTATTCTAACTAGGACCTAGCAGACTTAGTTTATAATCTTGAATCTTTTATTTATTGGGGATATTTTCTTACCCTCAGTTGTCTCTTCTATAGAATATTAGAAGCCATTGTTGACCTATCTCTTCCACTTTAACTGTTTTGTAAAGATCAAATATTATTAACAGTAATAATTATAGTTGTCATATACTGATGCCTTCCTGTAGGTCAAATACCATGGGAAAGGTTTTCCTGACATTATTTAATTTTATCTTCATAAAAATTCTATTGGTTAGGTACTATTATTTAACTTTTTTTTTTTTTTTTTTAACTTTTATGGAAGAAAAACTGAGACTTAAATAGTTCTGTTAACTTGTCCAAAGTCAGAGAGTTGATAAGTTGTAGATTAATATTTAAACCCATGTCTCTGACTCCAAAATCCATCCCCTGAATCACTGTCAAGATAAAATAAAATATTTAAAAATATAAGATTCTACATAAAGCAATATGATGATTGTTATTTATCAACACTATTAATAGTTGCCAGTTTCAGTGATCATCATTCTGGTTTCATTCTTATAAACTAGAAAGGTTGCCATAATTCCATTTTCAGCAACAAAAAATGATTTTAAGCATCTTCTGTGAATGAAACACTGGATTACTAGTTTTAAGGAAATTTACAAAAAAATTATGACAGTATCGGGTGCTTCAAATTGCACATATTCAAATTGAAACATTATTAAAAATGTATCACTAATCAAAGGTTTTTTAAGACCTGTATGCCAACAAGTACAAGGACACTACCTTTATCATTTTTATATTCTAAAGATGATAATGTTTTCCTTTGCCTTTTTTTGCCTCATCTTTTTAATATAACTCTTAAATGGGACCTACATGAAATCTGGACCTATGATTGTCACCATTTTACCCTTGGTCTTTCAAGAGAAAAGAATAAAGGATATTCTGGCATTATCCAACTATCAGTGATTGCTAGGTCAAAATGTTACTAACAAAAATCATTTGAATTAATTTTTTTCTTTTTCCATGCACGGGATTTTTTATTCCTAGAATATCCTTCCTTAGATATTAGCTCTACAGGATGAGTGCTTAAGTGTTCTGAAAATAGTCACCACCTGCTTCAAAAGATGCTAATGGGAGAAAATGAATACAAATGTTTTATAATTAAAAGACTGTGGCTTGATGGGAAGGGACATATAAGCCCAAAAAGGGAAGTGTAAAACTTATGTATCAATCCAGGTTTTAAGACAAAAACCTTTTTTTTTTGTAGTGGATACAAAATAAATGAGGCAAAGATACATATTTTTAACTTTTAAATTACCCTGGTAATGAAAAAAAAAGTTTTCTTGTATCATTTGCTTACATACATTAAGACATAAGAATGGTGAGGGGTTGAGTTATTGCTGTAATTGCCACATATTTTTTAGACCAGAATGTCTACTGAGGTATACCTATTAGAAGTACCTATTATGAAATGCCTCTCTATACTAGTTTTCTCAATGAGTCACCTAAAGTACAGACATCAAGGGCTGAAGTTCCCAGAGCTAATAAGTGGCAAAGTCAGGGTGTGAATAAATCAGACAGGCTCCTTAATCCATAAAATCTCCTTCTATGCCACGCTGCTTACATAAAGTTTTTAATACCTTTATGTATTTCCTATTGATTTGTTTTTCATTCTTGGTGCTGTACTATGAATGGGCACAGAATAGAAGAACTATAATAAGAAATTTAGAGATTGGATCTAGTGAAACTATTAGGCCACATGAGTCAAAGCAAAAAGAGAAGAGACAGGTATGTGCCTTGCGTATGGGCAATCAGAGGCCGAGGTCCACTAGATTTCATAGCAGGAATCATTAATCTGAGCCAGGAGACTGGAGAATTGAAGAGAGAGCAGGAAAGCTGAGGCAAAATGCAGTCTGTGGCTTTGCGACTCGTGTGGTCCAGGGAGCAACAACATAAGCATTCCCTGGGAATCTGTTATAAATGCATAATTTCAGGCCCCAATGCAGACTCACAGAATCAGAATTAAAGTTTGAGAAGCAGTAGAATATGGCTCTAGACAACAAAATTTCAAATAGACATAAAAGTCTTAATAATAAGCAATAGCTCTCTGAAGAAATAATAAGCAGTCAGCAAGAATGGGCAGTGATACAAGGTAGCACTTCTTGTATGTGCTCTAACTAATCGTAGAACCAGTCTCAGATTGAAATTGGCATGCTTTCAACTTAAAATCAATTTAAAAGACTTGCTCTCAAATAAGTTTTTCTCCTGAGGAGAGTCAAAGCTTAAAAGCAAAAAAAAAAAAAAAAAAATCTACAATATAAATCTTCTCAAAACTCTGGCCATCTTCCCCTTTGATCACCCTTTCCCACTTATAGATTTGTGAGTAACTGACTTCTGTGACTTCTGTGTAGATCTGGCGGAGGAAAAATCCCCTTCACTTTTGAATAGTTTGGTATAATGCCTGTTAAAGTGGAAAGAACAATCAACTATTTCTTTTGATTACTTGCAATTTGGTAGCCAATTTTATTACAAGCCCAACATGAGAAGCACCAGGCAGCCCTGTTTGCTGACTGTATCAATTATTTTTCAAATTGTTCAACACATTTCAAAGTCTCAGCATACAAATTCCTTGCTTTTTTTTTCCTACATAACGGTGAGGAAATGGTACATAAATCTTTAGGAAATGAGGCCCTTGAAACAGCCAGAATAATGTTATTGTCAATATACTAAAAGTTGCCTTAACACTTCTGTAAAATTCTTATAAAAGGAAAAATGCAGTTAATAATGCAGTGACCCTGATATAAATATAAGATTACTATACACATACATTTCCAAATGTTCTAAATAAAAGGCTTTATGCAGAACTTCACTAATTCATGTGTTCTCTGTAATGAGGGAATCCAGCTATTTCATTATCATAATTTTATTGCTGACCCATCAAAGGAAAAGAAAGTAATGAATGTTGGAATTATTTTAGCTCTCTAGTCTTCATCAAGGAAGGAATTCAAAATAGTCAGTGCCATTTCAAAAGTGCTGGTCTTTCAGTAATAACCATTTCGAGCTGACATGACTTAAATAGTTCCATTTTTGGTCCAGATGCCTTTTTGAAAAGAAAACAAAACAAAACCCAGGAACTTAGAAAAAGTGCTAAAGAAACATTTTACACTCAAATGAAGAGCCTGCCCATAGATATGCAAACAAGCAAGGATTACAGTCGAGTTTTGATACACAGATAAAACAATGTCCAGGTGGTCAAAATGATCCAGTGATTAGAAGGATCTAGATTTTCTGTTCTAAGATGTAAATCCATGGCAAACATAAGGAAAATGTAGCATTTATATAGAAGTTACATATATTAACTGGTAAGTCTCACCATGAGTTTGGTAACATTGGTATCTCCATTGTACAGTTGGGGAAACTCTAGCTGCCTTTGCTTCCCAGGACTTCCAGAGTTCTCTTAGACTGAGAGAGACAGCTGGAGTCTACCTGGGGGAATCCTCCTTATGTGACAGCTGGAGCAATCGAAAGCCTTAACACATTTGTTTTATGACTACCAAGGAACACTGTCCTTTGTTACTTGATATCCGGTGTCTTGAAAACTGTTGTTTCATATATTTTGTCAGTTTTGTTATTTTAGGTGAAAGGATAAACCACATCCCTGTCACTTCCTCTTGGCTGGAAGTGGGAAGTCTCTTACTAACATCTAAATGAGATGATATCACTCCTCTGCTTAAAAATCTTCACTTCCCATTTCATTCAGTAACAGCCAAAGTCCTAATGCAGGTCTACAAGTCCCTATGTTAACCGAGTCCTGTTACCATTCAGAACTCACTTTACTACTACTCTCCCATTCATGTAGCTCTAGCCACAATGAGCCCCTTGCCTTTTGTTAAATAAGTTAGGAATGTTCTCTTCTCAGGACGTTTGCCCTTGATGTTTCCTCCGTCTGGGGTGTTCTTTCCCTAGATAATCACATGGCTGGCTCTTCAAATATTACATTCTCATCAAGGAATGCTGTGCATGCTATCTAAACTTACAACCTAATCTGATGCTCCTTATTCCCCCATTCCTTCATTTTTCGTCTTAGCACTTATTACTCTATATACTATATATATTTAACTTTTCTAAACATCTTATTGTATCAAGTCTAATCCTGGCTTGTCTTTTACACATGCTACATTCTAAGCCAGGTACATTTATTTTTTCATTTTATTTGTATTCTGATAATGTGGTAAGAATTTAAGTGGTAACTGTAATGACTAAAAAAGTCAATAGAAGTCAAACTTTAACACAATGCAATCTCAATTCTTTCAAAACAAGCGGAGTACATACTTCATTCAGTAGGTCAAAGAATTTTGATTATTTTATCCATTGAGTCTTGTACGTATGTGTTAACTATATGGCAACCTCTTACCATTCTCTGAATAAAATAACAGTAAGGAATTACAACAAAGATAACTTAAAAGCTACTGAGCTATACAAAAACCTATTTCCTTGTTCACGTAAAGGTATATTTGCTTTCAGATATCCATGTAAATCAGATTTAATTTAATGCATTTTTAGGTTTTCATAAAATCAGCTCAGTTTAAGAAACTACTATGAATGACATTAAATTTACTTTTCAGATAGAGCAAGAAAAGTAGCAGTACCCTAGAGTACCATACTATGGTTTATATATGATGAAGAATAATCATTTGGCTACTAGTATTTTCATCAAGTCTATTTGTACTTTTGGCTGCAATCGGAATCCAGCAATAATTTTGGCAGTATGACAAACAAAGAATGGAGTTCCTTAACTTAATCTCCCTTAAGAGATTAAGAAACCTTAATCTCCCAAAAGTTGAACAGAAATAAGTACTTAAAATAACATGTCTAAAACATTTCTTGAGATAATGACATAGCACTTCAGAAAACAGAATGGGCCTATCAAATCAGGCCAGGTACTGAACACCAGTCTAATTAAATGTAGTCTGTTACACCCACATCAGACTGAGTTAAACCTAGAATGAGTACATACATCTCAGAGTGCTCTTCATACTCAGTGTGATTTGTAAAGGCATAGAGATTCAGATAAAATTTCCACGCTTACTGCCATGTCTATGCATCAGCTTTTCCCATTGTCCAGGTAAAAGTGCCAAATATGTGCCCATAAGATTAAAAAGAAAAAAAAGAAAAAAATCTTAGTAAGGTGGGAAGTGGGGTGGAGGAAAAAAAATTAGAAGACAGTGCAAATAGATTTTGAAACGTGTACTGGAAACAGCGAATGACTACATTGTGATATTAAAATATACTATTTTTTAAGGACAGAATTATTATTTTATTTAGTAAATTAAATTTCAAAGTAAAGGGTTAAAGAAAATACAATAATCAAATATTAATAGTCTGGAGTTTAAGATCTTATTTTGTAGTAATGATTTAGATGATTCATCAGAGTGTTTTTGTTGTTCTTGTTTTTTTTTTTTTTTTTTTGGCGGTACACGGGCCTCTCACTGTCGTGGCCTCTCCGGTTGCGGAGCACAGCCTCCGGACGCGCAGGCTCAGTGGCCATGGCTCACGGGCCCAGCCACTCCACGGCATGTGGGATCTTCCCGGACCGGGGCACGAACTCGTGTCCCCTGCATCGGCAGGCGGACCCTCAACCACTGCACCACCAGGGAAGCCCGTTCTTGTTGTTTTTAACAATATTAGTTATAGAGCTCAATTAAGGTTAAGAAGTTTGCTTCAGAGGTCACCCACGAAATATTTGCCATTGAACGTGTCACATAACTTCGTTATAAGAAAATCAAACTATAGGATACACCCAAGGGTCCAATGTTGTATCGTGAGCTTTATTTCACACTGTTACATAATCTTGATGCTTACTTCAACAGCTTCAAGAAACATTTATGATACTGATATGTAAACAGAGGTCTAGTGCCCTTGCTTCCTCTGGTTTCTCCCCACCCAGTTCTCTGTCCAGGGCGCACACTCCTTGTAACGGCATATGATGCAAGAACCCCAGAGAGCATCAGACAAGGCTGAAGGGAGGCCTGACTTGGGGGAGAGGGCTTGATTTCTTTTCCATGCCACCCTTCTTTTGCAGCTTTATTTTTTGACCCTGAAGATAATTTATCTGGAGTTTCACGAGCAACAAGAGTATACTTCCATTTCATGCCCATAGTGAGATCAGGCAGTGATTTCCACATCAGAGCTCGTAACAGGAATGTTGGTTGTATCCTGCCTCCAGATCTCAGTGACCCTTTTGAAATGCTCAGAAGAAATAGTTCTGTGCAGAAAGAACCACGTGATGGGAAGGTGCTGAGGTTTGGACAAACACAAGAGTGCTTGGAGGGGCTGGAGCACAGGGTTCATAACTGGAGGGCAGGGGAGGCGGGGGAGGGCAGGGCAGAGTATGAGGCTGCACAGACAGATGGCAGCTGGGCTGTAGACCTTTAAATGCCAGGCTGCTCCACAGGTAGCAGGAAGCCATGACCAGTCTTTGAAGAGATGAGTGTTAGGGTGCGTTTTAGGATGATCATCACTCTGGGAGTAGTGGGCTAGATGATATCACAGGGCAGAGATTTGAGACCATTTTGGTAACATTCTTTTAAGCCAGGATAAAAATGTATATGGTAGTCAACACTTATATGCAGCTTCTAGGTGCCAGGCCCTGTTCTAAGCACTTACATGAAATAATTCATTTATTCCTCACAACAACTCTATGAGATAAACGCTATCATCCCCACTTTACAGTTAAGAAACAGGCCCAGAAAGGATAAGTGACATTTTAAAGGTGACACGGTGAACACATGGTGATGGAAGGATTTGAAAATGGGCAGTCCGGACCCATGGGCCATGCTCAGAACCAAAGTAAGTGTAAGTCACAGGCTAAGATCTAGACCAGGGCTCAGCAAACTTCTTCAATACAGTCAATATTTTAGATTTTGAAGACTATACAGTCTTTGTCACAAACACTCAGCTCGACTTTGTACTGTGAAACGCGGCATAGATAATATGTAAACAAATTACAGAGACAATGTGAATTTCATATAAATTTCTTGTGCTATTAAATACCTTTCTTTTTATTTTTCTCAACCATTTAAAACTGTTAAAACCTTTTTGGATATCAACAAACTGATTTTAAAGTTTATATGGAGAGGCCAAAGACCCAGAATAGCCAACAGAATATCAGAGGAGAAGAACAAAGTCAGAGGACTGACACTGCCCAACTTCAAAAGTTACTATAAAGCTATGGGGTGATACTGGCAGGATAATAGAAAAATAGACCCATGGAACAAGAGCAAGCACCCAGACATAATCCCACATAAATAGAGTCAACTGCTCTTTGACAAGAGTGCAAAGGCAGCAAAATGGAGAAAAGACAGTCTTTTCAACGAATGATACTGGAATAACTAGATGTCCATGTGAAAAAAAATCAACCTAAAAATATAAAAATCACTCTTAGCTCACAGGTCATACAAAAAGAGGCAGAGGGGCTTCCCTGGTGGCGCAGTGGCTGAGAGTCCGCCTGCCGATACGAACGAACCCCAGTCCGGGAAGATCCCACATGCCGCGGAGCGGCTACGCCCGTGAGCCATGGCCGCTGAGCCTGCACGCCCCGAGCCTGTGCTCCACAACGGGAGAGGCCACAGCAGTGAGAGGCCCACGTACCGCAAAAAAAAAAAAAAAAAAAAAAGAAGCAGAAGGCTGGATTGGGCCCATGGGCCACTGTTTGTGAACCAATGTCTGATCTAGACACTATTTTTTTAATAATTAATTTTTATTGGAGTATAGTTGCTTTACAATGTTGTGTTAGTTTCTACTGTACAGCAAAGTGAATCAACTATACATATACATATATCCCCTCTTTTTTGGATTTCATTCCCATTTAGGTCACCACAGAGCACTGAGTAGAGTTCCCTGAGCTATATGGTACGTTCTCATTTAGTTATCTATTTTCTATATAGTATCCATAGTGTATATATGTCATTCCCAATCTCCCAATTCATTCTGCACCCCTGATCTAGACACTACTGAAAAGAGGTCATCAAGGTGAAATGGGAAGAGGGCATCTCTGGTGATCAGCAATAGCTCTTAGCACTGGGCATCCCAGATGGGAGCCTGGGATCTACCTCTAGATTACCACGCTGGTTGCTGCTGCCACAGCTCCTCACTGGGCTTTGCCAGCACCTTCACAAATAGAAGAACACAGGTGCTAGAGTGACTCTCCCCTGGTCTTTGAGAAATGTCTCACTCAGCACATCTCGTGGTCCTCCAGACTTCATGCCTGAGAAATAAAAGTTGCTCCTCAAAGAAAGCTTTTGGTTTCTGCTGAAAATAGCAGTTTTCTTTAAAAAAAAAAGATTTTTATGATCATGGATATGCTCATACTCTATAATTTATAAATTTCTAAAAATTGAATAATATAAGCAGAAGACCTAGCCCAGTGCCTGCACAAAGTGTATACTGAAATACGTTAATTTTGATGAAAGATGTTGTTTTATTGTCAATCCAGAGACAAAACCTTACAAAATCTATGGGATATAGCAAAAGCAGTTGTTAGAGGGAAGTTCATAATGATACAGACCATCCTCAAAAAAACAGAAAAATCTCAAATTAACAACCTAACCTACCACTTAAAAGAGCTAGAAAAAGAACAAACAAAACCCAAAGTCAGCAGAAGGAAGGAAATAATAAATATCAGAGAGGAAATAAAATAGAGATAAAAAACAATCGAAAAGATCAATAAAACCCAGAGCTGGTATTTTGAAAAGGATAAACAAAATCAACAAACCTCTACCTAGAATCACCAAGAAGAAAAGAGAGTGGACCCAAATAAACAAAGAGGAGAAATAGCAACGATACCGTAGAAATATAAAAAATCATAAGAAAATACTATGAGCAGTTATATGCCCACAAATTGGACAACACAGAAGAAATGGACAAGTTTCTAGAAACATACTGACTGCCAAAAATTGAGTCAAGAAGAAACAGATAATTTGAACAGATCACTTACTAGAAGTTAAATAGAATCCGTTAAAAAAGAAAAAAAGAATCCCTGTAAACAGAAGTCCAGGAGCAGATGGCTTCACTAGGAATTTCTACCAAACACACAAAGAACTTATACTGATCCTTCTTTAACTCTTCCCTAACTCTAATGACTCCCAAGATCATTCTATGAAGCCACCATCACCCTGATACCAAAACCAGACAAAAACACTACAAGAAAAGATTATAGGCCAGTATTTTTGATGAATATAGATGCAAGAATCCTCAACAAAATGTGAGCAAACCAAATCCAACAATACATAAAAAGGATCATACGCCATGATCAAGTTGGATTCATTCAAGTATCACAAAGATAGTTCAATGTATGCAAATCAATCAATGTGATACACCACATTAACAAAAGAAAAGACAGAAGCCACATCATCTCAATAGATGCAGAAAAATCATTTGATAAAACTCAACATCCATTCATAATAAAAACACTCACCAAAGTGGGTAGAGAGGGAACATATCTCAACATAATAAAAGCCATTTTATGACAAACCCATAGCCAACATAATAACAGTGAAAAGATGAAAGCTTTCCCACTAAATTCTGGAATAAGACAAGGATGCCCACTCCCACCACTTCTATTCAACATAGTATTGGAAGTCCTAGCAACAGCAATCAGACAAGAAATAAAAGGTATCCAAATTGGAAAGGAAGAGATAAAACTGTCATTATATGCAGAGGACATGATAGTCTATATAGAAAACCTTAAAGATGCCCCACAAAAACTAGTAGAACTAATAAATGTATTCAGCAGTGTAGCAGGATACAAGAATAATATACAGAAATCTGTTGTATTTCTTTACACTAACAATGAAATATCAGGAAAAGAAAGCTAAAAAAAATCCCATTTAAAAACATGTCAAAAGAAAAAAACAAAAAACCTAGGAATAAACTTAACCAAGGACGTGAAAGACTTATATACTGAGAAATATAAAACACTGATAAAGGAAACTGAAGGTAATTCAAAGAAATGGAAACATATCCCATGCTCTTGGATTGGAAGAATTAATATTATTAAAATGGCCATACTATCCAAAGCAATCTACAGATTTAGTCTAATCCCTATCAAATTACCTATGAAATTTTTTACAGAACTAGAACAAATAATACTAAAATTTATATGGAACCACAGAAGACCCCAAATTACTAAAGCAATCCTGAGGAAAAAGAACAAAGCAGGAGGCATAACCCTCCCAGACTTCAGACATTTCTACAAAGCTCCCATAATAAAAACAGCATGGTATTGGCACAAAATCAGACCTATAGACCAATAGAACAGAATACAGAGCCAGAAAGAAACCCATACCCCTATGGTCAATTAATCTTTGACAAAGGAGGCAGAATATACAGTGGAGAAAAGACAGTCTCTTCAGCAAGTGTTGTTAGGAAAACCAGACAGCCTCATGAAAATCAATGAAATTAGAACCCTCCCTCACACCATATATTGATACCAAAATAAACCCAAAATGGTTTAAAGACCTAAATATAAGACATGACACCATAATACTCCTAGAAGAGAACATAGGCAAAACATTCTTTGACATAAATCATAGTAATACTTTCTTAGATCAGTTTCTCAAGGCAAAAGAAATAAAAGCAAAAATAAACAAATGAAACCCAGTTAAACTTAAAAGCTTTTGCACACAAAGGAAAAGAAACCATGAACAAAACAAAAAGACAACCTATGGAATGAGATAAAATATTTGAGAACGATGTGACTGGCAAGGGATTAATTTCCAAAATATACAAACAGCTCTTACAACTCAGTATCACAAAAACAAACAGCCTAATCAAAAAATGGGCAGACCAGCTAAATAAATATTCCTCCAAAGAAGATATACAGATAGCCAACAGGCACTTGAAAAAATGCTCAACATCGCTAATCACTAGAGGAATGCAAATCAACACCACAATGAGGTATCACCTCACACCAGGCAGAATGGTTACCATCAAAATGTCTAAAAATAATAAATGCTGGACTTCCCTGGTGGCACAAGGGTTAAGAATCCACCTGCCAATGCAGAGGACACAGGTTTGAGCCCTGGCCGGGAAGATCCCACATGCCACGGACCAACTAAGCCTGTGCACCACAATTGCTGATCCTGGGCTCTAGAGCCTGTGAGCCACAACTACTGAGCCCACGTACAACAATTACTGAAGTCCATGCTCCTAGAGCCCGTGCTCCACAATAAGAGAAGCCACCACAATGAGAAGTCCGCGCACCGCAACAAAGAGTAGCTCCTGCTCGCCGCAACTAGAGAAAGCCTGTGCACAGCAACAAAGATCCAACGCAGACAAAAATAAAAAATAAAAAATCTCTAGCCTTTAAAAAAATAATAATAATAAATGCTGGAGAGGGTGTGGAGAAAAGGGAACCCTCTTACACTGTTGGTGGAAATGTAAATTGGTGGAACCACTATGGAAAACAGCATAGATGTTCCTTAAAAAACTAAAAATACAGGTAACATATGATCCAGCAATACTGCTACTGGGTATATATCCAGAAAAGATGAAAATTCTAATTCAAAAAGATACATGCAGTGCAATATTCACAGCAGCTCTATTTAAAATAGCCAAGCCATGGAAGCAACCTAAATGTCCATCAACAGATCAATGGAATATTACTCAGCCATAAAAAAGAATGAAATATTGCCATTTGCTGCAATGTGGATGAACCCAGAGAATATCATACTAAGTGAAGTCAGACAGAGAAAGAAAAATATATGATATCACTTATATGTGGAATCTATAAAATGACACAAATGAATCTATTTACAAAACAGAAACAGACTCACAGACATAGAAAACAAACTTAACGATTACCAAAGGAGAAAGGTGGGTGGGAGGGATAAATTAGGAGTATGGGATTAATAGACACACATAACTAGATAAGCAACAAGGATCTACTGTATAATACAGGGAACTATATTCAATATCTGGTAATAACCTATAATGGAAAATAGTATTAAAAACATATATATATTTATATACACCTGAATATATATTCATATATATGTATATATAAAACTGGATCTGTTTGCTGTACCCCTGAAAGTAACACAGTATTGTAAATCAACTATACTTCAATTAAAAAAAATAGAAAGTAAAGTTATTTGGATTTGGAAAAACATTGGAAAAGAGCAAACACCGGGGTAGAGAAGTTTAGAGTGGGGTTAGCAAAGTGAAGGCATATGATGTTTAATATGAGAACAGTGAAGAGATGTAAGGAGAAACTCTGAGGAAAAAGTTACTATGAATGGGAAAAGTTACTCAGAGAGAAGGTGTGAAAGGAAATTTGGCGTACTTCAAAAGCTTGCCACTGTTAACATTTTTCTGGACTGGAATGACTCTTTTTCTCTGAATTTTAGATAATTAATTACAGATAGTAAAAGTCCTTGAGGCATCCTGGTCTTTTCAACTGACTTGGAATCAGAAATCAGAGATAAAGTTTATTTTGGTAAAAGTCTCTAAAGCTCTGATTTATTAAACAAATTTGGAATGAATTGGAACTATCATATCCCTCACACTTTACATGGAACTTGGGGTTTTTCATTCCTGAAAAGTTTTGTCAGGTTGAAAACCTTTTTATAATACAAAGCCAGCAATCTTGGAAAAATTAAGTCCCAGTTTAACATATTTTATACTTGTCAGATCAAGCCATTTTTATGTAATTTCCCTCCTCAAAATATTCATAAGATCAGCCATAAACTGAACCTGTGTCAACTTGGTATAACAGAAATGAGCACTGTATTAGGAATCAGAAAATCAAGAGAATCAAGAATCAACATTCTTGTTTCATTCTGCCACTAACTTTTCATATGTCTTTAAGAAGTCACTTAATATTTCTTAATCAAATTTTTATGTATAAATTATACTTTCTAAGGTTTCTTCCAAGTCAAAAATGTAATATTTTACTAAACTTATAATCTACCCCTTCTATTATACCTCAAAATCACTTTCTTTTATTTCTTTGTACCTTTCTTTTCCTTAATTTCTCAAATGTTGGATGACCATCATTGCTTGCTTCAGAGCTTTTGGTAGAGATGTCTTAGATACAGTTTTCTAGATTCCACATATATGCATTAATATACGATATTTATTTTCTCTTTCTGACTTACTTTGAGATGTAGACACAGAGAACGGACTTGTGGACATGGAGTCGGGGGAAGGGGGAATGGGATGAATTGGGAGATTGGGATTGACATACATACACTACCATGTGTAAAATAGCTAGCTAGTGGGAACCTGCTGTATAGCACAGGGAGCTCAGCTCGGTGCTCTGTATGACTTCGATGGGTGGGATGGGGGATGGGGGTGGGTGGGAGGTCCAAGAGGGAGGGGATATATGTATACATATATCTGATTCACTTCATTGTACGGCGGAAACTAACACAACATTGTAAAGCAACTATACTCCAATTAAAAAAAAAAAAAGATGTCCTAGATACAAACAGAGGCTACAAATTGTATCCTCTCTAAACCTTAATTCAGTACAATGCCTACTTCTTTAAGGAAATTTTCCCTTATGATCAAAATCCATTGTATAACATGTAATTTTCCTTATTTATTTATTTATCAATCAAATGTGAACAAGGCCCACTATGTAGCAGACACTTTGCTACCCATTGGGAATATAATAATGTAGACCTCTTCTGCATAAAGTTCAGTCTAGTGTGGAAGTCAAATATATACAATCACTATTTAATAATGTGATAACACATGCTTGAAAGAAACTGAAGAGGGCATCTAATCATTTTGAATTAGTTCAAAAAGGGTTAGAGTTGATTAGAAAATGTGATGGGGAAACTCAGTCCTAAATGACTTACACGAACCAGCCAAAGAAAATTGAAGGTGGGTATGAGACAATAAACAGGCTAGATAGTGAGAGGAGCAAGAAAAGCGTCACACCATCACAGATGGAGGGTTAAGGGATTATAAACAGACATCCTAGAGACATAAGGGAGCATGGGGCGTTTGGGAGAAGAGAAGAATGTTTAAGGGAAAAGTATAGGGGGATGATGATTGGAGAGCTAAGCAGGAAGATTATGAATAATCTAATGATTTTGCACTTTAGAAAGATTCTTTTGGATACTGTGTGAATGGTTTATTAAATTAGAAAAATCAAGTTAGAGGGATCAGTTATTAGATTATTGATCCAGTTTTATATTCATTTTATTTTTCTTCTTGTGATACATGTTACTAGAAAACTAAACAAAAAATATCTGCAGATATTTATAACCACTGGTATGCTGCTGTGCTCAATAGGTAATCTATAAATACTCATGAACAGAACTGTGCTATAAAATTTATTTAAGATTATGGTGTTATATTTTAAGCATAACTTTTTCTTTAATAAACCTTTTATTTTGGAATAATTTAAGATTCACAGAAAAGTTAAAATGATAGTATAGAGTGTCTCCATATATTCCTTACTCAGTTTCCCCTAATGTTAACATCTTATATAAGCACAGCTTAAGCACTGTTTTGATTGCAGAAAAGATATTATTCTATTCAATTGATGGCTATTATTTCTTTATTATGAGTTGGAACTGACTCTTGGTTAATTAATTCAAAACTAATAAAATATTTAAATAGATATTTACAAAGAAGTGATACAAATTCACATATTAGCATTGATTCAGAAGATATCATCTTTAAAATGATGGCTGTCACATTTTACACTACAGCAATATCAACAGATGTTTATTAAAATAGATGTATTACAACCTCAGTCATAACATGACACACAATCTAGTAAATCTTGGTCTATAACTTTTACTAGAAAATTTGGTTTCCCAATAACCATAATATCTGTATTTTAAAGTCTCAGGATTGTACAATGAGAGATAATTAAACTATTCTACCAAACCCTGAAATTCTGTGGATGTTACCTGATACACTTTCATATCCCATACTCCATATTTCATTAAGAGAAAGATATTAGTTACTAGATTTTTTAAAGTTGTTCTTAACATTAGCATAGATTTTCATTCAATTTGGCAATTATTCTGAGCACAGGGAACTATTAAATGAACAAAATATGTTCTTAGACAAGATCATGGATTAGAAGCCCATATCTAAGTTACTATAAAATAGTATAGAAGAAAAAGCCCTTGGATATTGAAGGTTTTAGTTAAATTCCCAGAAATGCCAATTATTAATTGTGACCTTGGGTAAATCATATAATCTTTCTTGCACTTAATAAGTACCCAATAAATGTTCTTTTCTAGCTACCTCTTCTTTCTACTATCCCTTTTTATCCTCATGTATTGATCTATTGTCCTAAATATTCAAGATTCTAAATCTGAATATTAAGAAAAATCTTAATATAGCTACATTCATATCATTGACTCCCAGTAAGAGTTATCTCTACTATATGACAGTGATTTCTGAAGAGATCACAATTAACAAGGGAAAAATAATGAACTTCAGGAAGTAATTGGTAACTGGATATATTAGTTTAAAAAATGCTCTTTTCATCTCTTTTCTAATTAGGTCACAACAAAATAATTTTTGAAGAATGTGTCCAGGACATCTTCAGAGATGGCATTATATGAGGACAGGTATTTAGTTATCTTGGAAAAGTTAAGCAGAACTCACCACTCGAAGGTCACTGAGACAATATATAAACAAATGTATTAACCAGACCAATACGCTTTACAAAGAACATGAAAGTCTTACTGAGTATTTACACACAAAAAGCATTATTTATGTAAAGCTTGCACAGCAAGAGGATCTTTTTAGGGGCCTTCAAAGAGAATCATTAATTAAAATATAGCGGCACAATGACAAAATGTTAACACTTTGACAATTTGAAATATAGATATTCTTATAGAACTAGGGAATGTGTTTTCACATGGTTGCTTTATTAGCTTTATTTCCTAATAATGGCTAGAGGAAAAAGTATGATAATGTGAGAATATGGAGAAATGGAAATGCATACTTCAGGGCATGAGAAAATATTGTCGCACCTGGTGGCAACATTTACTATCCCAGTAAAAATAGCTTCCACTCAAGTAATGTGCAATCAGCCCTCCTACTATGAATGACAAATATTGAAAAAAAAAGTAAGTAGAAAGCTGAAAACCTATAACAATAATCTTAGAAAATATCTAGGTCTCATAAACATTAATTCTAGAGCAGAAATCTTCAATAAGATCACAAGAAACTGAATTAGCAGAGCTGAGCCACATTCTGTATTTAATCACGGGTAGCAAAATAGAAAAATAGAACTTTTTTAATAACTCATTTTCCTCTTATTATTGGAATGTCTTCTGGGGGTATTCCGCAAGTCCCACTGGAAACTTATTTGTTGTTAGGGAAGATTAATGATGTGTGGTAAAATTTTTATTTCATATTTGTATGTCTTATTAGAGTGTTGATATATTTAGAGCAAGCACCACCATGCACTAAACAAACAGAACAGATAAATAAATCCGGTCTTGTGACCATCTGTCCACCAATCTGCCATCTATAAGAATTATTGCTCTTCATTTCATATCAGTGTATTATTTTTCAAATACAACATTCTTAAGAATTGTCAGTTTCTTAAATTACATTTAATGGATGGATGGTAGGATAATGGTAGTAATGCAACCAACAACAGATTGGTTTATAGCCTTATATTGTGCATGTAAGTTAAATTAAAAATTAAAAGCCAGAACCTCAGGCCGACCCTAAACTGACGAACAAAGGAAACTATAATTTCAAGTAGCTAGTATTATAAAATGTATTCTACCTCTTAGAATTTTACCTGAATTGGTAATTAATATGGATTTTGGAGAAACTTTCATAATATTATTGACCTTGAATACCACTACCCTTTCTTAGATACTCTTCATATATTTTGTTCAGGTTATTTTCTTGGGCACACTGAAGTAGATATTTGTCATACTTTCCTGAAGTATATTTATATTTTATATTTTAAGCCCTTTTTCTATGTTCAGAGAATTTCCCATATTATCAGGAAGAATACTCGTCATAATATACAGCCTGAAAATTCCAGCTATGCATTTGCCAAATCTCTTGTAGCGGAGCATAAGCATACCTTTTGGGAATTGTCATTTAGGTACAACCACCTCAAACTCTGGATCAAAAGCTAGTTCTGTGAAGAAGTAGGAAGAGCATGGATTCCATTCTGGTGAGAGTTATGTTATTTGAGGCAGATACACCTGGCTTCCAAAGATTACAATGGTAGCAGTCCATTGGTTTGTCCTTAATGGCAGAAAGCAGCATCTAGTGTTGGTGATACAAACTGTGTGTGTCCCTGTGGTAACAGTGATAAATCTTCAGGGGACCAGTTCTGTGGTATGATTTAAGGCATTGTTTGCAGCTGCATGATCTTCAAGCATGATTCTCTGGTCCTCTTAGAAATACTTGGAGATACCACGTGTACTTTTAATAATTTTTCTGTTGAAATTTTCCAGAAATGTTTCAGTTGGCTTTCAAGTAAAAAATGTGAATGATATGAAAGCTGATTGCAGTGATTAATGAGAATTTCAGTTTGTCTCACTTTGAGAAGCAGGTGAAAATATGTTAAGTATGAACAGATACATTCTATATGTACAGGGAAAAGTCTGTGTAGGGCCAGAGGGATGGACAATGGCAGATAATCTGGTTTGCAGTCAAAACAGCTACTTCTTTGTTCTACACCTGACCCAAAAGTTTTTTTTCTCATAATCACAACCTATCTTCAAATACAGAGGTTAAAAACACCAAATATTAATATTTGCTTCACCAGCCTCCTTTTCAGTGGCATAGTGAGAAATCATCATTTGGCCCAATCCAAAAGAATTAGACACGATGGGAAATATGTCTTCACCTTTTGGTAAAGCTTTTCCTCCTTAGTAGAAAGAGGCCTTTGAGAAGAAATATCTGTTGTCTTCGCCCAGTTACTTTTGTTTAAAATATCATTCCTGAAACTACAGCCACCATCTTAAAACTGTAAGAAGTCAAACCTGAGAAACAAGCCATGAATAAATCCTGAAACCACACTGCTTTCAGAATCATGATAACTGAGAAATGACAAATACCCTACTGTATAACAGAGTTTTGTGTATCCTGTAACTTGCAGCTGAAAACAACGTTAAAGGATATTCACAGACAACAAAGAAATTCACTAAGCAATGGAGACTAAGTGGGAATTTATGAACTATTTGTATCATTGAGATGTAATCAGCACATGAATAGCTCATGAACATGTAAATATATTTTTAGTACTACAAATGAAAGCAATGGGTAGAAAATATTGTCCCAGCTGAACAAGAGAATGAAGAACTCTCTCTAATAGTACACATTACAATAGTACACATTACAATTCCCATATGTAAAACTCAAAGAAGTCCCAAGTCATTCTTTGCCAAGTAGAAAATAAATGCCTGTTGAAGAAAAACAATCCTCTTCTAGAAAAGTTCTTCAAAGCCACCATTATACTCCACTGATTTTTTTCCTTTCAGAGTGCATCATTTTATACTTTTAAATGGGGCATCAACTCATTTTCAGAAAGCAAACTTATGTCACTTAAAATGAAAATAAAGTTGAAGAAACCAGTAATAAACATATCGTATTCCAAACGTTCAGAGTTAGACCCTTAAGTGTTTATTTGATATAGAGAATTAATTTTAAAGGTATTAGATGAGCTGAAAATATAATCAAAAAAGTGAAAATAACCTCAAGATTTGTAATTACAGGAAGGCACTATCACCGTGAAGTTTGAAGGTATAGAAAAAAGCAGTAATGATGGGATAATGAAGCTCAGCTAGAACCTCAGCGGCATTTCTGGTCCAGTTGGGCTATGAAGGAGCGGTTATCTGTGGCTGGAGCCATGGAGAAAATGCAGCCGCTGCTGGGGTGGCCAACTAATAAAAGGGAAGAGGAGAAATACTCTGGCTTCTCTCTTCCTCTTGCCCTGTAATCTTTCTTCTGTCCTCTCATCTGCCTCTCTACTGGCCAACTCTAACCAGAAGGTGGTTGACAAGTTAATTTCTTTGTCTATTTTTATATCGGATTGTTGGCTCTGTAGAAGTACTTTTGCTCACTACTCTGTCCTTAGAATTAGAAGTGTGACTGACATAGCACTCAGGAAGTATTCCTTGAAAGAATAAATATAATTTTCTGTAGAATTTCATAATCTTTCCTTCTTTGATAGGGAAGATAGACCAAAATAATGATGACAATCAGGTTTGCATAAACACGTACATATTAAAAATTGCAGTCTACAAATGTATAATATGTTACGTTTTCAAGTAAAACACTTTAAAAAATTGATAAAATAATTGCTCACAAAGGAAACATATTTACATTCTGAAATATAGAACTATATAAGCCATGAGTTCTGATTTAATTATTAATTAATAATTAGAAAGTTCAATTCCATTTCAAAAGTTTTATTTTAAAAATGGTATATTATGAAAAACAAATCTATGACTACAAATGATTCAGAAAATAATGAAACGAGAATAGTAGTTTATGGCATGTGGTCAAAATTGTATTCAAAGGCAAATACAGAGTCTAAATACTTTCATGATAAAAAATAAAGAAATGGGTTAAACTTGACCAACTCGAGAAAATAGAAACAAATCAAACCTAGAAAAACTAATAAGAATAAATTAATAAAGACAAACATGAAAATCAATAAAAAAGAAAAACCATGGAATTGCTAGGTAAATCTAAAAACTATTAAAAATACACACAGAGAAATTTTATCAAAATAATAACAGAAATGATAGAATAAGAATGTACATATGCCTACATGTATGAAAAGAGAAAACCTTATTTTCATAAATGCTATGCACAAAATAAATTATTTACTAAGAAAGGTAAAGTGTCAAATTGAGTCTAATATTACTATATAATTTAAATATATCAATATCCATGAGAAAAGTGTAAATTAATTAATTACTTCTAAATAAGTCACAGGCCTTTAGCTACAGGGCTTAAGCAGTGGGTACTGGCAGCCAAGTATGAAGAGAAATAACAATTTTAAGACTGGATGGTTTGGAAGTACAGGAAGACATAAATATATAAGACTTAGAAATATAGGAAGACTCAGATACACAAAACAAGATCAGTAATAAGTATATAGAACAGTAATAAGTATACTCTTGTAGAAAATTATTATATTAATATTAATACATGTTAAAGTAATTATATATTATTATAAAAAAACAGTAATAAGTATCGATATATAGAACATTTGGCCTTGGATAATAATATTCCTTATGACTCTATAACAGATTATTACTTCAAGAAAGGCTATAGAAACATATGTATGCCTACATATTTATAAGCAAAAATGTATATATTTAGCAAACTCAAACTGTAACAATTTTAATTATCTCAGACTACTGCTTGCACAGATTTACATAAGAATATTATACTTAATGAGTCAGTTTTATTAAAAAGAAAATGTCTAGAATACTAGATCCTCTGTTTGATACTGCCCTCACCAAAAATGGAACAAAATATTGTGTGGTAACAAAAATAAAACATTGCATATTCAATATTTTTTTCACTACAAAAGCAATACATTAGTTTGTCTTTCAAAGCATGACTAAAAATGAAAATTATGTTTTTGCTTATTTCATTTAGTTTTTGAATGAATACAGATACTGCTTAGTATTTTTGCAACATTCATGGGTGTCTTAGGATCAGGAGTTAAATTTTAATGACTTTAAAGAGTGTTCCCAGTGGAAAATAAAAGAAGAAGAGTAAATTGAGACATTTTAGATTGCTAGAATACAAATTGTAAATATTTTCCACTCATTCATTTTTGTCCTCCCTTAAAAAAAAAGTATTTAAGGCTACAGCTTGTTATTAGTGCAGTTTAAGTTCACTGAAATAAAACACTTTGGGCAGAGCATCAAAAATTATGCAAAAGATGCCGCAGAGCGGCTAGGCCCGCGAGCCATGGCCGCTGAGCCTGCGCGTCCGGAGCCTGTGCTCCGCAACCGGAGAGGCCACAACAGTGAGAGGCCTGTGTACCGCAAAAAAAAAAAAAAAAAAAAAAATTATGCAAAAGAAATATATTTAGATGTACAGATGTCCACATGTATATATCTCATTTTTTCTACTAGGTGTATATCTGCCAATTTTTCTCTCTCTAGCAATATAAGTAGAAAAATATAGACTGTCAATTTGAAGTAGACTGGATTATTCTAGAAAAAGTAAAGAATATACTACATACCAGCCAAACTGAGTGATGTTTCGGGTCATTCAGATTTGTCCAGGTTGCAATAATAGATTAATGAAGCAAAGCTTATCTCTTATTTTTTAGAAAAAGGAGATTTTGACTATACTTATACATAGCAATGAGATGGCAATGAGGCATAAAGCGAAGTAGAAAGCAATTTACTCTCCAAGATATGATGGACACAAAAACAGAGGGGAGGAACTTGGAGAGGAATGAGAGGCAGGAAAAAGGGTGGGAATAAGTAGGAGACTGCATTGAAATGCAACTTCATTTTATGCAAAATTGAAAATCATTTAGAAATTTCAAAACAACGAAACTATCCTCAAAATTAAGTATTAATTATATACTCTCCTAGCTGTAGATGGAATTACTGATAAACTGTTCTTATGCCATTGACACAAAGCAGTTCCACTTTAGCTTCCTATAATCCTTAATTTGTCTGAATTAGTTTCAAATTAAGCAATATTAAATTATTTGAGTCGAGATATTGATTCTTTGTCAAAGAATATTAATATTCTGAATTTAATGTATCAACTAGACTCTCCACTGTGATGCCAATCTTTGGCTGTATATAGTTGCCGGTTCATTTAAGGATAGGCCCTTAAGCAAGATTAAAGCAACAAGAGTCCCTGCCACTCATCTTTGACTCCTTATGAGATAAATCTGTTGATCATATACATTGAAGAACTGTCTTTCATTCAGATTCAATGTGGTAACAGTAATTTAGAGCTTTTTAGCAGCAGTATTTGCTCAGTATTACACGTCATGGTTTAATTTGGAGGGTAATAACACACACAAAAAATTTTAACATACAAAAAAGGGGAACATACCAATGACAGTGGCATAATATTACTCTGATAATTATTGCATATTATTGCATAATATTGCATAATATTATTATACATAATACTAGTCTGTGATAACTTGAAATTTTTCACAGTGTAAATGGATATGTGTTCTGTTCATTTTATTAAGTATACCTATGTAGAAATAAATTATAACTATTTCTTTATATCTTTGTAGGTAAGAAAGTATAGATAGAGAGGTTTAGGAATATGACAAATTTTTAAAATTATGAACTAGAATAATAGGTTATTTTGGCTTAAGTGTGTGAAAACATATCCATTTTTTTGTCTGATTTTGTAAATAATTTTTAGACTGTCATCCTAATAGATTTTTTGTTGTTTTTCTTGCTGTTTCTAATATGTATTTCCTTTATATTTCAGTTATACATCCAGAACACACAGACAAAAATTCCTTCACCTGCTAACTCCAAGCATAAGTGAAAGAATTTACTCATTTGAACATGATTCTTCTCAGGAAGTATTCTATGTAACATTAGGGTGCTATATTTACTCTTTTCATTAATTAAAAAAGAGATACTCCATTCCCTTATTGCCACCTTTCAACACATTTAATGCCTACGTGGCACACTTAGTGACATTTAAAAACAAGATCCCTGCTATGAAAATAAGTTTATAACTTTTATAATTTATGATTTATTTAAATAATGAAGTAAATATTAAATAATTATAATATTAGGTAATATTTAGGCCCACTAAGCTCTATGGACTAAATTTTGAGCAACCGTAGCAGACAAGGCTTTAGTGATTATTAGTACTTTGGCTCTGACCTGAAAAAGTGACTCTTCTAGAATAATATGGATCAATATGAGATACAGAAGAACAGCTCATGACAATTAGGGCAATGGAAGAGGATAAATATCCAAATCAGGACCAGGAGTGAAATACTTTGGCTCCAAGCTAAGACATTCATTCTACTCAGTACTGGAAGTTCAAGTCAAAATTATCCTGCAGGCATACTTGTATATCCTTTGTGAATTGAAACTTGTGTATAAATATATATGTATGACAGTATACAGTGTGGATATAAATGTAACTTTCCAAATTAATATCTAATTAATTCCTCAATGTGAGTTTAGTGTTTCTCCACTTTTATTGTTTTCTTCTTTTTAAAAACCCCTCAAGAAAAAAAGAAAAATACATACTCCAGGTAATGTAAAGGTGATATAACTGAACCTCACTGTCAAAATGCTTAGTCAGTGTAACAAAATTCAGGATGGGATGGAAATGAAAATATCAGAATGGTGTTCAAAGAAGGACAGCTCCCTGGAGGAAGTTCTGTGCAGCTCTCTGTAGTGTCTGCAAATACTGTGGTAAGCATATTTAAATATCCCTTTCACTTGTTATACAGCAAGAAAAGACCAGGGTGATTTACTGAAAGAAAGTAAAACTTTGGATAGATCCAAATACACAAGTATATAAATATATAGTATATTTTAAAATTGTGTTTCCTTAGCAAATGAAGCAATGTAAAAGCATTAAACTGAAATATAAAAATATCAAGTCTTTTATACTCTGAATTTTTAGAAGTCATTATAATAAGTACCTTCAAAAATGGACACTTTGAGTGAATAAAGCATGTAATTTAATTGATATTAAGATGATTATCTGGAAAGCTGTTACATTAGATAAAGGATGCTAAAAAGTAGGCTACTCATAACTCAATCTCATGTTAATTTTTAATTTTAAAACAAGATACAAAAATATATGAAAATTTCATTACTAGCATTTATTAGAAATGTGATACTAAAATAAATGACAACTTCAGCTACAACAGAGATATTCCGAAGGTTTGTTCTCCATAAAGATGCACCTAGTTGATACCTTCCACATGTACAAAACTTAAAACAATTTTTAAATACATGTTTTCTTAGTCTTTCTAAGAAATGATAACTATTTCTGTCCTATCAGACTAGCTTTTTTTTTTTACTTCTTGTCTAAAATGTAAAAATCATATTAACATATTTAAAGAAGATATGCTGCTATACACACATATAAGTTCTATTCAAAAAATTATCACTTTCAGGAGTGAGTTCCTTAGTGGAAAAAAATTGTGAAATAAATTGGTTTAAAATGTTTTACAGGGCTTCCCTGGTGGCGCAGTGGTTGCGCGTCCGCCTGCCGATGCAGGGGAACCGGGTTCGCGCCCCGGTCTGGGAGCATCCCACGTGCCGCGGAGCGGCTGGGCCCGTGAGCCATGGCCAATGAGCCTGCGCGTCCGGAGCCTGTGCTCCGCAACGGGAGAGGCCACAACAGAGGGAGGCCTGCATACCAAAAAAAAAAAAAAATGTTTTACAAACTATGGAGATTATAAATACTCAAAAGTACAACATATCTAAATGTGTTGCACTATTGGAAATCATATCCTTTTCCTTAGCATTATTTATCATTTTTAAAGTAATTATCTCAGTGCTTGAGGTACTTGTTAGTTGTAGGTAGGGAGTTTTCCTCTTTTAAGCCTCCAAGGTACCTTTTAATACCTTGCAAAATAAATAATCTGGAGTTACCTGAAGAAGAATGGTCTAAGTCTTTTAGTAAGGTCTATTTGACCATACATAGTCTTTATAGACTCTTTTTACATGATATAACTTTTAAAAATGTTTATCATTCATTTCATTCCATTTCATCACTCAATTGTCACTTTTAGTTCAGTAAGAGCGAGTCCAAAAGCACTCTATCCTTTCACTTATTCTGCCACCTTCACACCCTCACACAAGTTTCTGACCTGGGAAGGGATAATTTTCAGATACATTTAACCATCCTATTAAACTGAGATATATTAAGAGATGAAGATTTAATGGCTTCCAGGAGCCAAATCAATTCTGTATTTCTTGTGTAGAATGCTTAAAGTTCCTATTTAGAATCTAAGAACAAAGAAGGGGAATGTTTTTAATTGAATATACACCTTCTCTGACTTTCCATGAGATCTTTGTTGAGCATTTTATAGTCACACTGGGAAAAACCCCTTCTTTAATATACCTGTTTGTATGATCTGCTTGATCAATATTTAAATTTGTTTTGGCTCCATTAATAGAAAAAAAAACAACCTTCTATCCCCTTCCCTAAAAGATGAACATATATATTTAATTTACAGTTTGGTTGGTAATGATGAGATGCATTGCATTCTGGGAAGAACAGTACAAACAGGTGCATGGGGCATAAGGATGGCATCTGTAAGTAGCCAACAGATGGACACGGCAGTGGGAGAGGACCACCAGGTAATCAGCAGATGGACACAGCAGAAGAAAGGCAATTCCACGTGAGCACTACGTGACTAAACCAGCAGTAAAACTTTGCCACTTGGCATATGGTAGGATGCTCAGTGCATCAGCTGGAATTTGTACTATGAAGTTTTTGGCCAAGTCAGGAAGAGAGATTTCTAAAATCTGCATGTGACATTTGGTTCAAAATTCAGCAATATTTTCACAGACAATATTGCAAATTCTGCCTTAACAAGTTGGGTTACTCTTCTTTTGGGTTCACAAAAGGTTTTGGCACTTCATACTCACATAATTGTGAAACTGGGGTCAAGATCCATCCAATGTACCATTAGACAGAAAGCCAAAGTGAATCTTTTAAAGCATCCACTGACATTAACAGGAAAAAAAAAAGTAATTATGTGTTTCATTTTGGCATGTATCTAATGGAAGTGTTGACTCATCCATTCAAAATAAAAGCTTGGGGGAAATGTCAATACTTTATTAGATGCACTACCAGCAGCTTAATCTTCCTGGCACAGAACTGATTATTTCAGTCCCAAGCATAATTTTTATAAATTGCCCAAATCAAAAAAGTTCAAATTGTGTAACCCAAATTTAGAGTCCTCCACAATCTGGTGCCAAAGCATCTTCGGGTCTTTATATCCTGTAACTGCTTTGTACAAGCTCTAGACTTGTTGCTTTTTCCCAAATATGGCATCCATGTTTGTCTCTTCAGCCAGCCAGGACTCACCACCCACTTCTGCCCAATCTTAACTATTCTTCAAAACCCAGTTCAAATATTGTAAATGAATGCCTCTTGATTCTCCCAATTCTCATTGCAGTATCTATAAATTTTCTTAATGGCATATAACATGCTATTTGTTACTGCAATTAAAAAAAATGTTTTGTTTCTGTTAGTAAATCAAATTCCTTCAGGAATTTTTAATTCAGGCCTAGCACAGAGTCTTAAGCATAGCATGTGTTCAATAAATATTTGATAGATAAATTTCAGAGAATATTCTGAGCATATATTCAGAGTAACTGAGAAGTTTTTAAAAGGTGATACCATTTAATATTTTTATATCTAATCAATAACTCAAATTAATCTAACACTATACTAATAGAGGTATTTTAGCTACTTTCGTAAGACTTGTTTTACACACGCTTTTTGTATAATGTGGTGCTTATAAAACATTGGAGAACACAAAACTTTTTAAAAATTGCATTGAAAATATTTCCTCTAATTTTATTAAAATATAAATAAATGTTTTCTAAACAAAGATAACTTCAGCATATATTCCTTTCAAATAATGATAAACTTTAAGAAGGTAGAATCCAATTGCTAAGGCTTTTTGGACACAATTTGATTTGCCTCTCTATACCATACTTCTACCTCATCCAGCACGTAGTCCTTAGCATGACACAAGTTCAAGGGAGAGTACTCTTCTGTATATAATGATCAGAATGTCTGTAAAGATTTATACTACAATAAGTTACTTGTGGAAATAAGTTATTTGTGGAAAAACCCACAAAATCTCCAGCTATTGAAAAATATAATAGTTAGATCTCTTATTAGTCTTAAATTCAAATAATCATTATTATGAGTTGGATAAACATGAAAGCACTGATTCTTATTTCTCTAATATTTTCCTTCTGTTTTTCACACTATAGCAACAAATTTATTCTATAGATGTATTTCAAAATTAGAGATTATTCAGTCATTTTTATGGTTCTAGATTCTCCACTACATGTAGATATAAGAAAAAATAATCTTCCTAAATTAAAAGTGCAAGGAGTTGCTTATGTCTATTAATATTTGGATCTTCCCTTTCAGATAACTAAAGGGAGATACACAAATCACATAATAGCACAATTTATGCCTGTGATCTGAAATCTCATATTTATCATAAATTATAGTTAGAATAAACACGAGAATTAAGCTTTCATATATAAACGGTGCCTAATTTCTTCTGGAGCATCCTTCAATTCAAGGGATTAAATACATCTATTTTGTTTTACACAGTCCTGAAGATACTATTTGAATATTTAATCAATCTCAGTGATACTAGCTAACTGGAAACTAGCCATTAATTTCAGATAGTGAGATTCCAGTTTGCATTTTCAACTATTTAATTTGAAAACAAGATTAGAACTCTACCATTTATCCCATCCTCTGTTCCTGACCTTTTTTTTCCTCTCAAAATCTGTCATATTAGAGTTTCCTTCTATTACAGATTTGACCATATTACGTAAAGATCTCCTTACTTGAGAAAAATCTTCAAGATGAAGAACAAAAACAAATTCTGTTCTCAGAATTCCTTATTTTACTGTTTAACCATCAATTTAGGAAAAAGTGAATCGTCACTATGACTAAGGAGAAGATATAGTTCACTATGTGAAAATACTGGGTCATTTCCCTCGATCTCTGTCAAAAATTTAAACTCAATCTTTGGTATCCTATTACAACAGACATTTGGTTGATTCATCTTTTAATTCAATTAAAAATACTGCATCTTGAAGATGATAGGAGAAGGGAATAACTGATGAGTTCTAAAGGTCATAGAAGAGTTGATTGGCTTTCTTGTTGGTGTGTGATTATGCACTTACCTGAGCCTTTATAAAATGTCCAGAAGCTAAAAATAAAAACTACTGTTGTTTCTCTTAGTCATTAATAAAACATGTAATAGAATGCTAGAATTGCAGAAAATTTTGGACTTTTGGTAGTCAAACTCCTTTAGTTAAAGTTAATGCTAAGTGAGTTTCAAAAAATCACACTGCTTGTTAGTAGCAAATAAAAACCATACATAATTTAGACAAACAATAAAAATTAAGATTTAAAGTAGGCATAAAAACTTCTAATAAGAAGCCAGACTGATAGGGTTAAATTTCCCACTTTTAATGGTAGCACATTTTTTTTAATTTTTAAAGTATTTTGGTATGTATTTTTAGGCATTTGAAATGAATTTTCCTAACCATCAATGCCTATTTATAAACTTCATTGAATACAAGTATGAAATGGTTGGAAAATGCAAGACTATATTTAGCAAAGAAAAATATCCTCTTCTCAAAGCAGAGCATCATACAACAAGAATACCAATGTAGTTTTAATAACAATTCTAGAACTGCTTCATACCAACACTGGTATAAAAGCTTCACTACAACGCAGCTAATCTAAATGTTTATACTTCACCATGCCATTAAATACAGATTTTTATCTCTTTATAGATTCTTTAGTTTGTTACTAAATCATCAACACTTCAAATTAAAAAAAAATCAGGTTTTTGCATCTGGAAAAATGTAAGATTAAAATAATTACTTCAGGATATTTAATGTAATCTAAAATTAAGTGGGAAAGTCAGTTAATCAAAGCATAAATTATAGAACGTCTCAAGCCACTCATCAAGGTCTCTTGTTTATAGTGTGCATATCTGTGATAAATTTGTGAATGTCTGAGATGCGGGAATTTACACATGGTGTTGGAGACAAGGTCTGACTGAAAATGTACTGTACTACTTGAAGGTGGAAAGGAAAAAAAACAAAAAAGGGTAAAGCACTGAAAAATAAATTGCAGAAGAGGAGGATGCATAAAGAGGGTTAGCATTTATCAAACATGTTATACTACAGAGGGGAAAAGTTCCTTGTTGGTGGAGAAGTTCCTGGGCTTTTTTGTACTACACATAGATCATGTCAAGGTAGAAAATATCACAGATAAATATTGCATTGTATAATATAGTAGTTTGAATACAAATAAGGGAGAGATTTTAAATGTCATTGCATTATGGATATCTAACATGTGGCTTTTATTCTAATTAGTTTTGATGATTTTAAGCTTGAAAATGATACCCAGGCTGCTAGTTGCTGAAATGATGATACCCTGCTACAGTTGTGATTCCTTATAAAACATTCAATTCAGACCTTCAAGTTCTAAACTAGAAAATTGTACACATTAATTTAGAAAGTTATTATGTAAGAATAGGTGAATTTTATTGACAATTATTTTAATTGAAATATACTTAATGATTTAAAGTATAGTGTTATTAAAAATATTGCTATATAGAATTTTTTCTCTAAAGCTTAGCAAAATTACATATTTCAACTACAATGCATCTTCATTTGCTGGAAATAAATTTTTTTTCAAGTAATACAGAAAATATTACGCTGATTTTAAGAAGAATGTATGCAAAGTGCTTAGTAACATAATTATCATTATGTTGTTGATTTATTATCCAGACTCCAGCAGTATCAATCGGTGTCATTTAGGAACCACAAACCAAAATAAACATCAGTACCAACACCCATGTCACTCATCAGGTGAACAAAACAAAACAAAACGAACTCTCCAAGTAGGAGCAAAGGTTACGTAAACTATATTTAAGATCTAAATTAAAATATATTTAATTTCATATAGGCCATTTCCTTTGAGTGAATACTGCCTCTAACCAAGATAGAAAATTTGCTATGAAAGACTACTACCTAATTTTCAGACATTAACATTGAAAAAATATATATATAAATGAAATAATAACACTAAAATTCAAGATACATGTTGCCTTCAAAAATGAATCCCTTTTTTCACAGTTTCAGAAATAGTGAATTGAAGGGTCCAAAATATTATATATCATGTAGGAGTCAATGTAGAGTTTTTTAAATTTAAAATTTTTGTCTCAAATTTTACCTCCTTTCTTCACACAAGGTTTTATGCTTTATTTTCCATTTATTCACTTTTAGACTTCTACTACATTACTGTCATCAAAATCAAACAGTTTTACAACTCTTCCAAGATATATTAGAGTATGAGATACTTGTGATCTGTTTGTGGACACAAAATGTTTCTACAACATGCAGGATAAGTTTTAAGGATTCCATTTCAAAATATTTGAAGTCTGATGTAAAAAAAAATTAAACTGAATAGGCAAATTGAATACATATCTTTAAATGTAGAAAAATAAAAATCCATACATTATTTCCAAAGAATTAAAAATTAAAAAGAATTACCTTGATGTTCATATTAGTAAAACTAAATTGCTTAAATCATAGAACTAGAAAAAAATTAAAACCTTATCAATTGAACCTTACCACTTCCTACATTAATCAAACTAGATAATGAATATCTATATATTCTTAAATTATGACATGTAATCTCAATATAAGGAATTGAAAATAAAAAATAAAGTCTCTAAACCATTTTATTTACATCAAATTTTCTAAAGGGGTGTTTTAAGATTATCTTATTTTGTCTAACTGGGTTCATATTAGGTCTTGAACGCTTGAAAAGAGTCTAGGTCTTTCATTTATTCAACATATTTCTTTAAATCTCCAAGAAATATAAATATGTGTGTGTGTGTGTGTGTGTGTGTCCAAAGAAGCATCTCCTTTTCTAGAGAAATTTTAGGAAATGTGTATACTTTACAAGCATGTAATAAGCAAGTCTTTTAAAGATGTACCTGTGAAAATATATAGTAGCTTTCAATGACCTGATTTCTTTTATGTAAACAAAATCCCTTATTTTTAACATTGCACTTCCCTTCTTTTTACTCATGGATTGTCCTGCTGGACAGTAGTTTTAAGACAGGATCTAATTTATGTTGCTAAACCAAGACTTGAGTGCAATATCTACTCCAACTCTTTAGTTATCCTCAGATCTCTTTTTAAAATACCTAAAAACATATAATCCATCCAGATAAAAAAATTCTGTGTTGGATATGTAATATGAGGAAAAATGTATAATTGAATTTCAATTCATATTTTTAAATTTGAAAGATTTGCTAGCTTATTATCCACTACAAACTCTTTGAGATGTAATAATCTAATTATTGGATATAGCAAAACATATTTCATATCTTTTAATTTCCTTTCATAGAACATTACATTTCCTATATTTATAATGAACGGCATTTTAATATAATCAATAAGCTTGTAACAGGGCCATTTTAAGAAATATCTTTGTACTACCATACCACTAAACTATATAAAGCTCCACCAAACCAGAAATATCTTTTAGAAATTAGGACAATATGTGCTTTCACTAAATGGTTACTTTGTTTAACTTTTTTGTTTTTATTTCTCTCCTTTCCCCCACCCCACACCCCCTGCAGTGATGAAAATTATGCAACTGACCATGCATTTTTCTGGTTTTTACTCTCACGAAGTTCTTAATCTAAAGCTGCATTTTGGGACCTTAACTCCTAGTCTTATATTGTTCCCAATTCTGGAACCCTCAGCAGAATAAAAAATATAAACAAACAACTCATAGAAGTAATTTGTCTTTATTAAACTCATCTATTTGTTTCCTACCAGTGTGTTGAAGTTACTGTGAGTGCCAGTCAATCTTCAAGTGGACTGACCAAACTTTTGATTTCACTAAAAAGACCATTTTTCTTTTCATAGATTCCCAAATTTAACCCTTCTAAAATTACTGTGTTTGCATATTTTTAAAACTGCTCTTTAAGTTGTAATTTAAGTTATGAATATGAAACAAATCAAGTTTCAAAACCAAATCTTGTGGATTAATACTGGTTTTGCTTTTTTAAATTAACAATGATTCAGAAACAACTGCTCTCTATGCATATATTTCTATGTAGCTGTAAGAACATAAAAGACTGTATTGTCTACCAATGCTATTCATTAAAATTTTCAGAGATGAAGAAAATGTCCTATATATATGCTATCCCACATGGAAGCCACTAGCCACATATGACTAAATGAGCTTTTGAAATATAGCTACCATGATTGAAGAAAATAATTTTAATTATAGTTAATTTAACTGCATTTACAGTAATATGTGGTTAGTAGATACAATATTGGACAGCAAAGGGTTAGACTAATGCTTTCCAAAACCATTCTGGTCATGACACCCTATTAGTATATGAGTGTATTTATTTATAAACTAACTTATTAGGTATAGTATAAAATGTAAACAAAAAGATACTACAATTTTGAAATAAAGACGAAATAAACATTGCCTTTAAACTGTATTAAAAATTATGATAGTTTCATGTTCTCATTGGCTAGTATTTTTGAAGATATAATATAAACATAGAATAATAAATTACATCTCCAATAACAAATGTAAGTGTGTGCACTAGATGGTATTCTTAAGAGTCTTTAATTTTTGGCTAATTTTTGTCAGATCCTATTAAACTGTCACTTGTGAATGTCACTCTACAAGAGTAATGAGGTGCTCATACGAGGAACAGGTGAGATGTCAGTTCTGTAATTTATTGTTAGCCATGGGTATATTTATTGATATTATAGTGAATCAATTATTAAGCTAAATATTAGGATCTGTAAATTAATTTACAAAACACATACAGTCTATAATATTCTAAAAGAAAATGAGAGCCCCACTGTCAACACCTCTAAGTGGTAGAAAATTCATGTAACAGACATGGACTGTGATTGTTAAAAATGTATGGTGTAGGTGAAGAAGTTCAAGTCTATAGATTAAATACTGGTAAAACAAATTTTTTCAAGAACTCTATAAAAACAGAAGTTCTAATATTTTCTTACCACAATCAACAGTTTGATTAGTACACTTCCTGTTTTTATTTATTTTTTTAACACTCCAATCTGGATATCAGTCTAGGCAATACTTTTACATCTTACTAATGAAAATATCACATAAGAGAGAATCAAATTCTTAGTAGACTATAAGGTTAAAAAATGGAAGAAAAGTAAATATAAAGTGGAAGTTTTGGATTATATCTGATCAGTATCCATTCTTCCTTCTGATTACTGTCTCATAGTTCTCCTTTGGAGAATGACCTCTCTTCCACTTTTAGTCCATTGGGTGTAAGTGAAGCTAACAAATCACCATACCGGGACAAACTCCCTTTTTCCCTGCATGGTTCAAGCTGACCTGAAGTGACATTGGATGGAGCTCTTGAGAAAGTGAAATATATGTTATGAGATACTCTAATGAGAAGTACCTACTTTAGAATATTACTGACAGAGGAGAGAGAGCATCCTGAACATCTATATCTAGCTATGCCTGAAATCTATGCTTAATTTTTTCAGTTATACAAATCAATACATTCTCTTTATTTCTTAAGCCAGTTAAGTTTCTTATCTCCAACTGAAAATATGCTAAATAACAAAGAGTATGCTTTATTAGATATATTAACACCAGAGAGAAAAAATAGCCAAAAACTTCCCAAATTTGATAAAAATCTACACATTCAAGAAGCTCAACAAACTCAAAAAGAAAATATACAAAGAGTTCCACAACTAGATATACTAGAATCAAATTGTGGAGATCTGAGGACAAAAAGATAATCTTGAAAACAGCAAGACAGAAGTCATTCATAACCTATGAGGGATTAATAAGATTAACAGCATATTCTTCATCAGAAACCATGGAGACCAAAAGGGAGTAGGATGCTAAAACTTAAAACAAAAACAAAAAAATCCTGTCAGCCAAGAATTCAATATCTGACAAAACTATGCTACACAAATGAGGGAGAAATTAAGACATTCCTAGATAAACAAAAGCTGAAAATGTTCACTAATAGTAGACCTGCCCTAGAAGAAATATTAAATTTCTTCTAATATTAAAGGGAATCCTTTAATTGAAATGTAAGGAAATTAGAGAGTAAAATAAAGCCATATGAAGAAAAATAACTCTAGTAAAGGCAACTATATAGCTAAATCTAAAATCCACTATTATCATATTCTTAGTTTATAACTCACTTTTTTATTTCCTATATGATTTGAGAAACAGATAAAAAATTAAAATCTAAGTTAATAGCTAAATAATACATAAAAATGCTACTTTTGACAAAAATAATACCAGGAGGGCAGAGTTTTATAGGAACAGAATTTCTATATGTTACTAAAGCTAGGTTGGAATTGATTCAAATTAGATTGCTATGAATTCAAGATTTTAATTGTAATCTCCATGGTGATCACTAATAAAATATCTAAAAAAATACACAAAAGAGAAGAGAAATTTTTAAAAGTACACTATAAAAATAATAAAACCACAAAGAAAGGCAGTAATAGAAGAAAAGAGAAATTAAAAATGTATAAGTCATACAGAAAATAAATTATAAAATGGCAGGAGCCCTTCTTTATTGGTAATTATGTTAAATGCAAATGGATTAAACTCTCCAATCAAAACACAGATAGAGTTTAGCAAAACTGATTTTAAAAAGTCATGATTCAGCTACATGTTGTCTATGAGAGATTCAGACACAAATCAGTTTAAAGTAAAAGAATGAAATATATATTCATACAAATAGTAACCAAAAAAAGAGATGGTGGTAGCTATATTAATGTCACACAAAACAGACTTTAAGGCAAAAACTGTTACCAGAGGCAAAGAAAGATATACTATATTGATAAAAGTGTCAGTCATCAAGAATATATAACAATTATAAATATATATGCACTAAACAACAAAACTCCAAGACATATGAAGCTAACACTGACAGAATTGAAGGGGGATATAGATGCTTCCACAGTAATAGCTGGAGACCTTAGTACACTACTTTAATAATGGATAGTACATCTAGACAGGAGATCAATAAGGGAATAAAGGACTTGAACAACACTATATACCCACTACACCTAATACATATGTAAAACCTCCACCACCAACAGCACAATACACATTCTTTACAAGCACACATGGAACATTCTCCAAGATGACAATATATTAGGCTAAAAATCCAAATTGAAATAAATTTTAAATGATTGCTATCATGCACAAACTATCTTCTCCAACCACAGTGAAATAAAGCTAGAAATCAATAATAGAGAAACTAGAAAATTCACAGTTTTGTGGAAATTAAAGAACATACTCTTGAACAACCAATAAGTCAAAGTAGAAATCACAAGGGAAATTAGAATATACTTAGAGACAAAAGAAAATAAAACACAACATACCAAAATTATGAGATGTAGCCAAAGCAGTTTTAATAGGGAAAATTAAATTAGTAAAGACATACATTTTTTTAAAACTCTCAAATCAATACCCAATATTTACACCTTAAGGAACTTTGAAAAAAAGAGGAAACTAAAACATAGCTAGCAGAAGAAAGGGTAGACTAAAGATTAGAAAAAAGATAAATGACATAGAAAATAGAAAAGCACAGAGAATCAAAAACAAGACTTGGTTTGTTAAAAAGATTTTAAAAAAATTAACAACCTTTTATCTAGACTGACAAATATATTAAAGAAACAAAGAAGATATGAATAATTAAACTCAGAAATGAACATGTGGACATTGCTACCAACATTATAGAAATAAAAGGATCATAAGAGAATAATATGAACAATTTTACATCAACAAATTAGATAACCTAGATAAATGGATAAATTTCTACAAACACACAAATTACCAAAAGTAACTCAAGAGGGTATAAAAATCTCAGCAGACCTATAAAGAGATTTAATCAATAATTTTAAAACCTTCTAACAAATTGGTGAATTCTACTAAATGTTTAAAGAATTAACACCACTACTTCTCAGACTCTTCTGAAAAAAATGGAGGAAGAAGAAACAATATTTAACTTGTTCAATGAGGCCAGTATTTTCCTGATATGAAATTCAAAGAAACCACAAGAAAACTACAGAACAATATCCATTATGAATAGAGACACAAAAGTCCTCAACAAAATACTAGCCAAGAAAAAAAATCTAATATTTTAAAAGCCTATAGACTATGGTCACATGGGACTTATCCTAGGAATGCAAGTTTTGTTCAATGTAAAGCAATCAATCAATATAATACACTTTGTAACATATATTATTAGTAGTATATATTAAAACATGAAGAGAAAAACACAAAAAGATCATATCAATTGACAGGAAAAGCATTTGACAAAATCCAAGACTGTTTTATGAAAAAACCACTCAGAAAACTAGGAATAGAAGGGAAGTACCTCAGTATGATAAAGGAAACTTACCCAAAAAAATCCACAGCTAACATAACACTCAATGCTGAAAGAATGAAACCTTTCACGTGAAGATCAGAAACAAGACAAGTATGCCCACTTTCACCAATCTTATTCTACTGGACTAGAAGTTCTAGTCAGAGCAATTAGGCAAAAGAACAAATGAAACTCCTCCAAATTGGAGAGGAAAAAGTAAAATTATTTCTATTAGCAGATGACATGATCCAATATAGAGAAAATTCCAATAATCCACAAAAAATACTGTTATAAAAAAATTTAACAAATATACAGCATACATACATACAAATAGTGATTGGATTTTATATACAAGCACTGAACAAAAGAAAACTGAGAAAACAATTACATTTATAAAAACATCCAAAAAATAAAATAACTAGGAATAAGTTTAACTGAGATGAAAGATTTGTGTACTGAAAATTACAAAACATTGCTGAAAGAAATTAAAGAAAATTTATGTAAATGGAAAGTTACCTGTGTTCATGAGTTGGAAGACTTAATATTGTTAAGATGGCCATATTACCCAAAGAGATCAATAGATGCAATGCAATCCCTAATCAAAATTCCAACACCCTTTCTTTTTCAGTAATGGAAAAGCTGATGCTCAAATTCATATGGAATTAAAAATGGTTCCAAGTAGCCAAAACAATCTTGAAAAAGAAGAACAAAGTTGGAGGGCTCACACTTCCTGATTTCAATACTAACTACAAAGCTACAAAAAACAAAACAGAGTGGTACTGGTAGAGGACAGATATATAGACCAATGAAATAAAATTGAGAGGCTGTTTATTTTTTATTGAAATATAGTTGATTTATAATATTATATTAGTTTCAGGTGTATAGCATAGTGATTCAGTGTTTTTACAGATTATAGCCCTTTAAAAGTTATTATAAGATACTGGCTATGATTCCCTGTGCTATACAATATATATCCTTTTTGCTTATCTATTTTATACATAGTAGTTTTTGTCTCTTAATACCATACCCCTTATGCACCACTCCCTCTCCCCTCTCTGGTAACCACTAGTTTTGTTTTCTGTATCAGTGAGTCTGTTTCTATTTTGCTATATACGTTTGTTTTATTTTTTAGATTTCCACATATAAGTGATATCATACAGTATTTGTCTTTCTTTGCCTGATTTATTTCACTAAGCATAATATTCTCTAGGTTCATCCACATTGCTGCAAATGGCAGAATTTCATTCTTTTTTATTGGCAAGTAATATTCCATTATTTTAATATATGTATATACACATACACACCACATCTTCTTTATCCACTAATCTGTTGACAGACACTACGATTGCTTTCATATCTTGGCTACCGTAAATAGTGCTGCTATGAACATGGGGATGCATGTATCTTTTTGAATTAGTGTTTTTCACTTTTCTGGATATATACCCAGGAGTTGAAATGCTGGATCATATGGTAGTGCTATATTTAGTTTTTTGAGGAACCTCCATACCATTTCCCATTGTGGCCACACCAATTTCCATTCCCACCAACAGTGTTCAAGGGTTCCCTTTTCTCCACATCCTCCCCAACATGTGTTATTTGAAGACTTTTTGATGCTAGCCATTCTGGTAAGGTGATATCTCGTTGCTTAGAGGCTAGGGAAAAAACTTTACATACACGAATTTTTGGGGAGTTTTTAACAAAAAACGCTGAGACCATTCAGTGGGGGAAAGAATAGTCTCTTCTATGGTGCTAAGACAAATGGATATCCTCATGCAAAAGAATAAAGTTGCACTCCTACCTCATACCATATACAAAAGTTAACTCAAAATAGACCAAAGACCTAAATATAAGCCCTAAAGCCATAAAACTCTTAGAAGAAATCATTGGGGTATACAAAAAGACATTGCTGAGAAAGTGAAAACATAACTTATAGAATGGGAGAAATGTTTGTAAATCACATATCTGATAGGGTATCCCGAAGATATAAATAACTCTTACAGCTCAATGACAAAAAGACAAATATCCCAACTAAAAAAATGGGGAAAGGACTTTAATAGGCATTTCTCCAAAGTAAATATACAAATTCTTGGCAAGCACAGGAAAAGATGTTCAGCATCATCAGTCATTAGTAAAATACAAATCAAAACCACAATAAGGTTCCATTTCACATTCCCTACAGTGGATATAATAATGAAAGAAATTAAAGCAATAAATAAAGAAAAAAGGATGACGATGTGAAGCAACTGGAAACCTCATACTCTGCTGGATGGAATATAAAATGTTTCATCTGCCATGGAAAATAGTTCGGCAGTTCCTCAAAAAGTTAAGCATAGAATTAGCATATGTGGTCAACATCTTTAATCATCAAGGAAATGCAAATCAAAATCACAATGAGATATCACCTCACACCTTTTAGGAAGGTTATTATCAAACAGACAAGAGATAAAAAATGCTGGCAAGGATGTGGTGGTGGGAGTATAAACTGGTACAGCCACTATGGAAAAGAGTATGGAGGTTCCTCAAGAAATTAAAAGTAGAACTACCATATGATCCAGCAATCCCACTTCTGGGTACATATCCAAAGGAAACAAAACTATTATCTCAAAGATATATCTATACTCCCATGTTCACGGCAGCATTATTCACAACAGCCAAGGTATGGAAGCAACCCAAGAGTTCATCAACAGGTGCATGGATCAAGAAACACACAAACACACACACACACACACACATTATTCAGCCTTCGAAAAAAAATCCTGTCATTTCCAACAATATTGATGATTATGGAGGGCATCAAGTGAAATAAGCCAGAGAAAGGCAAATACTGCATGGCGTCATTTACATGTGGAATTTAAGAAAAGAAATCACCTTATAGCAGCAGAGAGTAGAAAAGTGGTTACCAGGGGCTGGGGAAAATAAGGAGAGGTTGATAAAAGCATACAAAAGTGTTCGGCTATAGGATGAATAAGGTCTGAGGACCTATTGTAAAATATGATGACTGTGGTTGACAACACTTTATCATATAATTGAAATTTGCTAAGACAGTAGAACTTAAAGGTTCTCACCAAATTTAAAAGAAAAGAAATATGTAAGGTGATGGATGTGGTAATTAACCAGATGGTGGGAATCTTTTCACAAATATGTATATCAAATCACCTCAATGTACACTTTAAACATCTTACAATTTGTCAGTTATACCTCAATAAAGCTGGAAAAAAAGAAAGCCAAAATAAAAAACAAGATTGAAAGAAAGAAAAACTAGATACAAGGAGAAATGTTGAGAGGATCTTGCTCTCATCCAAGAAGCAGATAAAGGTAGCCTAGGTTGAAACAAGGCAATGGAGGTAATAAAACCAGATGACTTAGATTTTAGATGACAGAATTGACAGGATCAAGTTCCAGAACAAAAAAGTCTTTATGAATTCTAGAATTATTCTAGAGGTTGCTATTAGCGTACTTCTGATAGTCCCTTAGGTCTCTCTAGGTTTTACTTCTACTATGTACCCTATTGTGTTTACATACAATTAAATTTAAAAATATACTCCCAGGTTTATGCCTGAGATAAAACGCATCTTAATCCAAAGTATAAGGAAGGGACTGACCCTGCAGTTAGTTCCTCAGTTGACCATGGTGTGTGGATACCTAAAAGCCAATTGAAAGTTATTATGACCTCTGAATGACAGGTTAAGCTGTGTCTCAGGGAAACTCTGAAGAATGGGTTACTAATGGCAGTCCAGTTTGTTAAATATGTTTTATTACTTTTAAAAATTTATTTTATTGAAGTATACTTGTTTTACAATGTTGTGTTAAATATGTTTTAAACAGTCTCTATTACTTAGGTTATTACACAGAAAGTTTTCACTATTATTTTACAGACCATTTACCACAGGTATTTCACGTGTAATTTTAGATGAAGAAATTATGTATACCTTAAAGAGTGGAGCTGCTTTCTAATAAGGAGGAATCCTGAAGGGCAAACTATTATTTTAATAGGCTGTTGGAACCCAGGTGATGAGTGAGCATATGCAGGTGGTATAACACAAGTCGTCTTGCTTGACTTGCAAATCCTGCCAGTCTGTTCCCATTGTCAGCTTTGCGCTCTCTTATAATGAAGAACATCACTCATGAAAACAATGTGTCAAGGGTGGGGAGGGGGAAGAGCAGATGACTCGATAAGTCTGGCCACGTGTAACTTCTGTGACTCTAAGTAACAGTACAGAGAAAATAGGATCTACTGGAAGCCACGTAAAGCAGGACACAGACATAAGAAGGCCCAAAATAGGGATTTATTTTGAGACTCTTTAATCTCAGCAGTGTTTTTTGAGTCATGGTGTCAACATGAAAAGGCTGATAACAAATTCTGCCTCTTATAAGGACTTAGATCAGTCTATACTTCTAGGAAGATGAGGACCTTCCAATCTGTCATGTCATTTAAGTAAACAGGCAGCACATAGAAATTGGTCTGTGGAATACAGTGCGAGCTCTGGAGAGACTCCAACAATTCTCCACAGACAAATGAGCATCAAGCAATTTCTCAGTTTCACAAGATTCTATCTGCAGTCCCTCTGAACAGATCTAGGTTACAGTCTTTTGGAGCACCATGAGCCTGGGCTTTCTAGAATAGAAAATCTGCCCATCTGGTTATGACTCAAAAGCTCCTAGTCTAGTACTTAACAAGGATTCTGTACAGCACCCATTTTGAAAGAAAGATCCATACTACGCAAGATTATATTGGGCAAAAGCTGCGAGGTCAGTAAGAAACTTAAATGTACAGACTAAGTTTCCATATGAAATTCCAAAACCAAACTGCCCTCCTGTCAAAACACACACATGCACGCATGCATGCACACACACGCGCGCACACACACAGGCCTATCTTTGGAAGGAGATGATTAGAAACAGGGTTAAAGAAGAGTCTATAAAACTCTAAGAACACTGAAATGTGAATTGATTATACCGCCACAAGGGAATATGTCAGCCCTACCTTGTTCACCATTATCAGATAAATGTAGCACTTTCTTTGAGCTCATCCTGCCTAAGCTAATTTCCTCTAAACCAATTCCCAGATCCAATTAGCATTTTTACCCAGTGAAATTTTCCCATACAAAACAATTCCTGACTGTGAATTACTACATGAAATAAACATTCATTCCTTTTTCTCATCTTTTTAAAAACATTCCCTCATAAGGCACTCAACTTCATGGCTTTCCTGATGTGAGTATACTTATTCACTCAATCAAAAGAAAATGACAACTGTAACGAAAATACACTGAGCTCAGCTTTGGCTTGGGTGGACTGAGAAATGAAAACATATTTAATAGTATAATCCATATTCTAGTTTGGAAAACAACATGTGCAGAAAAATGCTACAGAAGAATAAAGGTTATGTGATAGCAATTAAAATGCCCACTGAATACAGAGTTAAAACAAAGTAAAAATAACAAGTTTCTCATATACATACACATATTTTTTCTGACAAATATTCCAGTCTTGTTTTCTCAAAAATACAGAAACATTATTGTATTGTGTTCATTTTTTATATATATATGCACTAGTAGTTTTACCTCATTTAATGTACCTAATCTATATCTGTGATACCTTTTATATTAATATTAGATTTTTTAAAAAAATTTAATATGCATTGGTATGGGTATACTATGATTTCTAAGTTAGAATCACCAATTTTAAATATTGAACAGTTATTAAAATATAAATCTCAACTATCAGTGTTCTTTACTTTTAATTGCATAATGACAAGAAACCATCTCATGTAGAATTTAAATTTTACTTTAAAACTGCATCCATGGATTCTTTTTTCATGTTTAAATAATTGTGTTTTCAGGACTTTTCAAGTAAAATAAAACACTTTTCATCTTAAAAGATCATGAAAATGGGTTAAACTTTCTTTTGAATGAATTTTCTTTGCCACTGCCAAGCAGCTGTAATTGAAAACTGCTTTCATAATAAACCCTACAAATTAGGTTCAAGATAGAAATTCTGACAGTCTGTTTACCATAGCAATTGATAAATGTTTAAAAAACCAGCCTTTGATATCTTGAAATTTCTCCTGCTTATACATCTACAGGGCATCTGTTTCTGTTCACAAGCCATGCGGGGTGGAATCCCCTCAGGCTTCAGGGTGTCTAAACTGTAAGAGTTATGGTCACTACATTGCCTCTGATTCGAATACTAAATGACGCATCAATGTCAGCACATGTTAAAGGGAGTCTGGGACCTGGATAATTGGTCCTAAAGGTACAAATATACCTTCTTTTCCAGTTGTCTAAGTTTTAAAGTTTGAGCTTTAAATCTCAGAAAACTGAAAAATAACATAAATTGTTCCTGGTATTCAAGGATAACAGTGTTTATATGCTAGATGTCCACCTTTATTACTTGTCACCTGACTCCAAGACTCTCTATGAGAAAGTGAATTAATTCAAGACAAGACACGATCTCTGCAGTTAAGGAACTTGCAGGCTTCCTAGAGACATGGACATATAAACTATTAGTTGCAAGGCATTTAAATAAGTACTCATAAAAATTTCTAAAATACTATGAGTACTCCAAAAAGGAAGTCATTAATTGTATAGTTTGGGTTGAGGACAAATGCCTCCATGGAGGAAAAGATTTTGAGTAGGTTCTTGAAAGACAACTACAAAATTTCTAGGCAGATAAGAGGAGGAAAGGAAACCTAGAATTTTAAGACAGTATGAGAAACAAAAGCAGAGAGACAAGAATAACAGATATTGCACTAAAGGACAAGTATTTCAGAACACTGATGCCTAAGCTTGAAGGGAGGATGGAGGGTAAGAGACATAAACCAGATCATTTCTGAAGCATTTTTAAAATTTTAAACATTCTTTGTACTGATAAAATATTTTCATTAACTTGTTAGATATTGTTTGATATTCTTTCATCTTTCCCGTAGTGACAGTATACATTGGAGACGAAAGAATCCCAGGTTGCAATTGCTAGGTAAAAGTATATCCTTGGGCAAGTCATCTACAGTTGTGTATCTCAGTTTCCTCATCTTTTAATTAGGGAGAATAATCCAGACAACCTCTGTGGGACTCATTAGTGGTACAATTGTTCTGGAGCCTGGAAAGCATAAGACTATTATTTTTTTATCATTATTTTGGTCAAATTTATAGATTCACAAATGATTCTCTGTACCTGCATGCATTTTTATATTCCTCTATAGAGAAATCATACAAAAAAACAAATACTGGAGGCCTCACCTAATTTCTACATTTGATTCTCAAGCTTGGTGTAGATCTTCCTTTCAGCCATGTGAAAAAAGATGCCTTGTCAATTATTTCATTCTCATTATTAAAAAATACAAAAAGCACCAGGGCCTAAGCAAAACTTTCTTTAGAACTGAATCTTAAAATTAAATTTCTCATTGTTAATGGGATTATCAAGTGATGAAGTGGGCAATATTTTGAAGTAATTGTTGTGATTAATGATACAGTACTTTTAGTGACTATAGACTAAATCAATTATAAAACTTTTAATCATAATAATATAATGGCATTTCACTGAAGTACTAAACTAAAATGGATTACCATTATTCAAAACAAAGTTTGGAGATCCTGATAGATGTATCTTTGCTCTTTTATAAATACTCTTTGCTCAGCTGGCATTTTGATAAATGCTGGAGAGAAAAATAACTAAGTATATGATATTCATATACAATTAACACAAATATTATCTTAGTGGGCATATTTATAGTAGAAAATATCCCTAGAAAAAAATGCAGATATGCAGACCAGCCATAGAAATAAAAGAAGATGTGAGTTCTACTCTCTAGAAACTAACTTGTATAGAAGAAGAGAATTTGGAGATGGAACTTTGTATTTCTTAGTAATGTCACATAGATATGACTTAAATAAATTTCCAGAGTAGGTATAATAAAGAGAAAAATCCAATTAGGTTGAATTTTTATTCCTTCTTTTTTAGGTATTTCCTCAGTTAAAATTAGCGTCAATCAATATATTACTGTGCATAGCATATAGTCACCTATGAGCATAGCATATAGTTACCTATGTATGCATTTCTCCCCTGATATCACAAATTATAAAATATAAATTATAATATATAACTGTCTTCAGTAGAATATGAAACCAAATTAGAAATTTGGGGAAAAAATTAACATTTAATTTTGGAGTACTGCATTGAAAGAAACTAACTTAATGGGAAAAATAGGAATAAAAGGCAACTGTTATACTAGGTCAAATGACATTTTGCATGTATTACTATATTTTAAAATGACCCTAATAACTGAATTTCCATGTGTAAGCTTTCTGAAATAACATGGTTTATTCTCACATGATATTAATAAAAGAACAGTTCAAACATTTATGTCTACAAAGTCCCACACATTGTGCTGCAGGCTGGTGGTAAAAATAAATATGTACTTTAAATGCCATAGGGCTTAACGTCTATTAGAGAAAGTATACACAAAGACCAGTATTTCTACTTCAAATAAAAACTGTATACTCATTGAAGAATGGGAACATTTATAATTTGCTCTGCATTGTATCTCCTTTTCTTATGTGGAAACTTAGTGATAGGTAACTACTTAATAAATATATCTTAAATAAATAAACAAATGAAGATATGGATAGAGAGAGAGCACACCGAGAATAAGTACTGAATTAAAAGTAGAGGTTCAAGAATGGCTTTCTTATACGGATAAAGAGAACACAAGTAAATCCAGTGAATCATACTCACTCATTCATTGAAAAGTTAAAATGTCCTACCACCAACTGTAATAGAATAGTCAAGTGTTTGTAAAAACTGTCTCAGAGTGCAGATCACTATGAATATGGCAAAAGAAAATTCAAAGTATGGCCGAAAGAACTAAGCAACTATAACCCCAAAACTTATAGAAATGCTTATCTATTGTAAGCAAGTAAGCAGTTGTACCAGAAAGAACTGTCTAAAACAATGTTAGTAATAGCCATACAAAGTGTTTTAAAGACATTTTCTCATTTAATCCTCAGACAAATTCTGTGAAATTGACTTTATTATTGTCCTCATTTCACAGATAAAGAAATGGATGCTTAGAGCAGTTAAGTGGCTTATTTAAAATCATACCACTGGGCTTCCCTGGTGGCGCCTGCCGATGCAGGGGACACGGGTTAGTGCCCCGGTCCGGGGAGATCCCACATGCCGCGGAGCGGCTGGTCCCGTGAGCCATGGCCGCTGGGCCTGCGCGTCCGGAGCCTGTGCTCCGCAACGGGAGAGGCCACAACAGTAAGAGGCCCGCATACCGCAAAAAAAAAAAAAAAAAAAAAAAAAAAATCATACCACTAGTAGGCTTCAGAGCTAGGAATATAACCCAGGTAGGTCTGTCTGACTTACCCACAATGTGCTAGTGCCTACAGATGGTATACCAAGAACAACTGCTACACAGTTGTAGTAATAATACAGTAATAAGAAAGCTACCATTTACTGAGTATTGGCTATGTGTGAGAGACTGCTAGGCATTTTATCTACATTATTATTTTAATCCTCACATCAAGTTATGGCTTAAGCATTGTTTTCATGAATTAAACGGCAAGAAAACTGAGCCCTAGAGTCAAATGTGTAACTTGCTTAAGATTATAAAGTTAGTAAATGACAAAGCTTAGATTCAAGTTCAGACATTTTGAAACCCAAATTCTGTTCTGCTGATCTGCCAAAGGAATTAAAGTAATGACTACTGAAATTGGGAGAAATCTGTCCATAATCAGTGATTTCTGACATTACCCTAGATACACATAACACCTGAGCCAAACGTTGGCTCTAAATACTGTAGTGGATCATTACAGCATTATCATAGAGCCCCAGACACTTTGCTTTTCTCTAGAAAAAGCTAAATTCATTAAAATGGTCCCTTTATTTAAAAAAAAATCAGTACAATTTTTTGTTTGGAGATAATAGTTTTAATATCTCCATTACTTAAATGAAACTTCTCACTAGGCATATCAAAATATTTAATTGAATCTTTTCTTTGCATATAAATAATGCAATGGCCCCCTTGCAAGGCCAAATTCCTATAGCCTAGCATCTATGCCTTCCATAATATGGTCCATTTTTAATTATCAATCAAGCCTTCCATGTCACTATTCCAACATAAATGCTTCATTCCAGTCAGACCTGCATCATTTTTCAACACTCTGTTTCCTTTTCTCTCTGTACTTTTGCTCATCCTATTTCATTTCTGGAGAAAATGCTTCACTAGAATCACCTTCTTTTAAAAAAAATTAGCAATTAGACTTACAAACGCATAGTGTTTTTCAGCATCTTGTGACCTATCTGGCAAGCCCATAAAAAGGTGACAGAACATCCTTTTGTTGACATTCAAGCACCGATTTATAATCACCAATTTCTACTGAGATGCTTTTAATTTTTTGAAATTTTGAATTTTATTTATTTTTTACACAGCAGTTTCTTACTACTCATCAATTTTATACACATCAGTATATACATGTCAATCCCAATCTCCCAATTCATCACACCACCATCCCCACCCCGCCTCTGCTTCCCCCTTTGCTGTCCATACGTTTGTTCTCTACATCTGTGTCTCTATTTCTGCCCTGCAAACCAGTTCATCTATACCATTTTTCTAGGTTCCACATATATGCGTTAATATACGATATTTGTTTTTCTCTTTCTGACTTACTTCACTCTGAGATGCTTTTAGATAATACTTCTGAGAGTAGTTTCAATTATCTGCTTTCAATTATTATATAATCAGCTATTGTGTAACACACTTGGAAGACAAAACTATCTCAAATCTTGATATCACTATCAAGAAGGCTGGTCACTGATAGTATTATTAGTCTCTTACAAACGTGGTTATAGAACAAATCTTCTATACAGAATATTAGGGTAGGTAGTACTAAAACATCCGCACTTTATATTGTTATATTTTTTGTTGATCATTAACTACCCTGCCTTGCTTTACTGTGTTTGTCAGGATACTGAAAGCATCATGTCTATCCATCACAAGACACAATGATCTTTCGGAGGTCTGTGTGGGGCAGATGGTCAATGTCTGTAGCCAGCATGCCTGCCAGTGTTACACTGCATTTGCTTCTGCTAGCAATGCATGCATCATCAGCTCATACTCCGCATGTCAGAGAGACTGGGAATCGTTCTCACACTGTCATCATTATTTTCTTCTATTTTCTGACAAGAAAGACAACCATGGATTTCTAAAATATGTATTTGTTCAGTTAAGTATCAACTTGGCAACACCCTTGGCTTTGGATATATTTTTTTATAACTCATAATGCATTTCTTTGTCATATTTTCAGACAGTGGGGGAAAATTTACTGGTACTATCATATATTATAAGAACCGTAGACTTATTTTTTTCAAGTTCTCTCTGTTTTCCTGGAGAACTTCCAGTTATATTTTTGTCCAATTGACTACTCTCTGCTACTCTAGACCCTATAGTGAGCTATCAACCTTTAATAGGTTTTTCTGGCCTAAGCAATCTTTCAAATTTTTAAACATGTAAACTATGTCTCTCTCTCTCTCTATATATATATATATACACACACACACACCCCTATATACATACATACAGGTATATATATATAGGTGTGCATGTACATATATATATACATACATATATATGTATGTATTATGTATTTGGATGCACGATGCACCCTTCCTTTTGTAATTTAACTTTTAAATATGCCATAGGAAATCAACTGTCTTGCCACTAAATGATGAGCAGCTGTGGAAAATAAATGATCAATATGTAATATTTCACCCTTCTGTTACATTGTTCTTTGAACCTAAGCCTAGCTCTATGTCAGATTGAATCAGAGTATAATTTTTTTTCTCACTTTCAACCAGGTAAGTTTGCACCCATATATTTTAGCATAGACTGTAATTTTTTGGTTCTGTTTTTGAACCAGGAGCTGTTTTTCCCTCTAACTTTCAGACTAGTCAAAGTTTTTATTAATATTAGAATGGTCCTTCATGCCTGTGTTAGGATAACCAAATCAAATCTATATAGTGAATGTGAACTTTATATACAGCGATGTTCCTTGGCCCAGAATGTTTCTCAGAGTGCAGAGAATTAAATATAATACAGAGTAGATCAGTCAACCAAGAAGTATTAGTGTTCAAGCCTTCCAAATAGACATCCAATGGATTATTTTAATAGTACTTTATATAAATAATTAACTGTTTGATGTAAATATTCCAAGGCAACCCTATAGAAACATTTTACCATGAAACTGAAAACTAAGGTGAACTAAAGGTGTATCTATCTGTATATTTTAGTATTTCCTGAAACATAGTATGTTTATGTTATTATACATACAATAAAAACATTTGCAAGTTCCAAAGCATTGTAAAGGTGTTAATGTCATCCATCATGATTAAGAAACACTGTTCAGACCTTTCTAAATGGATCATTAGCTTAAGATTGGAGGATCTACTGAGACATTTCAAAATAATCCATTCCACTACAGAAAATCTAAATCTTTAGAATGATACCTTCATTCATATCAAGATACTGAAAATATTGACTTTTTATTAGATTTGAATGAGAACTCCTTCCTATTTCACTTATATCCAAGCATTTCTTTCCCACTTAACTTCCCACTAGTCATCTAACTTCTTGCTATGAGATGAGGAGGACGGGGGCAAATCACTATTTGCCTCCTGGAATGAAGACACTGAGAAAAAGATAAGTGCCTTCATTTCCTGAGACTCTGGACTACAATGGTATGAACTAATTCATTTCGGGCCTTGTAGAATTGAGTGCAAAGTATATTGAGGCCGACAATTAAGACCCTGTGTTAAAACCTAAAAAAATAAGCTTCTGTCTAGTTCAGTAACAGATTTATCCATGAAGTTAAGGTGATGTTGACAAAGTTTATTTCTTATATGTTTTAGAAGGTTTAGCTGCTTAAAATATTTTAGAATAAATTAACAGTCACTGTTTTGCATTTCTTTAAAAGGGACATCTAAAAATTGCAAAACTAAATATAAACACTGCAATTCATTCTCTCCCTGTTTATTTCAACCCTTTGCATTTTATGAAAGACCCTCTTAAGTAAGGGCATGTGATCTTAATTATTTTACGAATGTGAAAATCTGGTCATTTCATCAATGTGTGGCTGAATTTTACATGAGGTCTAAAATAAGCTTCCACCGTTCTCTGAAATTTTATTAACATACAAATGGAGTTTGGGGTTTTAGCTAGGGTTTAAAACAATTGTTCAGCGCATGATTCATGAAACACTGGGATTAACTAATATGTACTTCAATGAGATAGTGGCTTAGTTATATTTGACCTTAAAACTTGTCAGGAGCTGCTAATCTATTACTGATACTGATTTCAGATTATTTTAAAACCCCTAATTGCACTATATGCCATAACAATCTATTTTAAATTTGGAGCGCTCAAGTAAAGAGCTTTTATGGCTAATTCAATTCTCAAAGATTATTTTTGAGTGTGGCTTTGTTTCATCCCACATTTCTGTATACATAGACTCCCCTAGGCTACTGCTGCCCTACTTCTGATTCCATTCTAAAGATCACTCCCATCATCTGGGAATATAGTCTGTTTCATAATCCTTCTGTGGAATGAGAACACATTCCTGCTCTTTTGCATCCTTCTTCCTGGGTCTCCAAATCCTTCAGGTAACCTATACAGTGTGGATATTGTTGTATAGAAAGAAATTTAGAAAGGTTCCAGATGTGTCTAAATCATTGTCATAAAAAATTAAAAGTATTGTAAATTACTTGTCAATACAATTACCCAATCTCACTTCATCTCAAACAAACAGGTGATTAATTGTTCAAAGTCCCAATCAATAGCACACAACATTGTAGGCCTGATGCTAGTTTTCAGAATAAAGAATCTGCTTAGAAATTTCAACAATCATGTATATGTTTCACTGATGTGATGAGGATGGTAGCAGTTACTTGAAGTGAACTCAGTTTCATTTTTCTTGCTTTTCAAGTGCCCTGTTTATTTCGAGTTCTTTTACAAAAAGTACAGATAATTCTTAGAATAATAATACTAAAAAGAAATTAGACAGGAAGGAGAGCAGAACATGAAGGAGGAAAGAAAGTTTAATAACAAGTTCTAAGAATCTAGTACATGCCTTTTAGCTTTGGAGTGATGTTTTGTGTTACAGAGCTGAATTTTATTTTTCTGAAAACACAGGTTTAGGAAGTACAGGCGTAATAAATTAATACAGATATTTTAGTGAAAAAAATTCATAGAGTTGAATATATTCTAGGTTATCATAAAATTGAAATAGTGGGGAATGTATAAGAGCATAACTTGAAACAGAAATGAATAAATTATGAGTTCCTATGGTTTTATTAATACTGACCCAACAGGCTTATTAGGATGGGACTCATAGGAGTCTTCATTCAGGTCAGCATATTTGAGTGGTTCTAGGAACAATGAAATGCAAGTGATTAGAGTAACACAAAACCTGTGAAAAATGGAAACAATTATTTCTCATCTTTATTTTGGGCAGAACCTTGATTAAACAGATTTTTTTTTGCCATAGGTGGTGTTGTTGACCATTAAAAATATCTGAAGGGCTTCCCTGGTGGCGCAGTGGTTGCACGTCCGCCTGCCGATGCAGGGGAACCGGGTTCGTGCCCCGATCTGGGAGGATCCCACATGCCGCGGAGCGGCTGGGCCCGTGAGCCATGGCCGCTGAGCCTGCGCGTCCGGAGCCTGTGCTCCGCAACGGGAGAGGCCACAACAGAGGGAGGCCTGCATACCACAAAAATAAATAAATAAATAAATAAAAATATCTGAAAAGTAGCAGTGAGTCAAGAAACCTAGGTCCATATTCATTATCACAACTAGAGAATCTTCTATGAAACTGATCAATAAAGTAACAAAACATGGTGCAAAAAAAAATCTATCTTTTTTTCATATATATCAGAAGTAAAGTTCTTATTAATAAATGAATGCTCAAAATAAATTTAGTCATTCGATTCTATTCATTTCAAAGAGTTTATTGAAAAATGGTTTATTCTATGTTAAATGTCATTTACTATACCATCATATCATCTGCTCCCTTTCTTTCTCTTTTACTTTGTCATTTTATATATAAATAACATTTTAAAATATATTTATTCTTCCCCAGGGCCCTTACCGGTTAAATTCTATGTATTTCCATGAGATTTATGTTTGTATTAAACAAGGTATTTGATCAAAGATACTGACTTTCTCTTAAGTATATATAGCAAGATAGATAAAACTAGACTGAAGCAAGCACTATTACAACAAATTTCTCTGCATGGGATACAGTACAATACAGAGTTTTAAGGTCAGACTGATCTAACTCAGACTTTCATTTACTAGCCTCCTGGTCTTGAATGAGTCACTAGTCTCTCAAAGACTTAGTTTCCTCAATGCAAACATGCTATAGTAATACCTATCATTCAAGTGATTCAGAGTATTAAATTAAGTGGAAAAAATATGCACTAGCCCTGAAGTTATGTTGACCTATCTCCAACAAAATATGTTAACTAGTTAAGTAGGTGGCTGTGTGCACAGTGGAAAGAATACAGGCTTTTCATAGAAGCATACTTGGGTTTGAATCTTGGCTCCATTAGTTATCAGAGTTGTGTTACCATGAATAATTTATGTAACATTTTTCAGTCATCCATTTGTTCATTAGAAAAATTGGGAAAATAAAATCATTATCAGAGGATTATTGTAAGATTTACATGAGACAACTTCTATAAAGCTATAGCACACAAAAGACGTTCAGTAAGTGTAAGGTTCCCTTCCCCTCTCCTTCTATAAACTCTGGCCCATAGCAAACACCTGCAAATTATTCATTCATTCAAGAAATATTATAGCACATCTAGTATGTACAAGATACACAGATGTATATACAATATCTGTGGATACAGTGGTGCAAAAGAGAGACAATTTCTCTACTCTTATGAAACATTCTACAAGTCAATACAACCGTGTCAACAAATAAATGAACAAAGTAATTCCAAACAGTAATAAAGGCCATAAAGAAAATGAGGGTGATGTGATAAAAAAAATAATTATGTGAAAGGGAAATGTAATTACTAAATTGGGTGGTCCGGAATGTGATGCATATGGTTTCATCCAGAAACCACTGGATGAAAGGATAAAATGAATTTAAAAGAATTTTAGGGACTTCCCCGGTGGTCCAGTGGGTAAGACTCTGTGGTCACAACGCAGGGGGCCTGGGTTCGATCCCTGGTCAGGGAACTAGATCCCACATGCATTCCACAACTAAGAGTTCGTGTGTCACAACTAAGAGTCTGCGTGCCGCAACTAAAAGATCCTGCATGCTGCAACTAAATATGCCGCAACTAAACATGCCGCAGCGAAGATCCCATGTGCCGCAACTAAGACCCGGTGCAGCCAAAATAAATAAATATTTTTTAAAAAACAAAAAACATAATCACTTATTTTAAAAAAAGAAATAAAATAAAATAATTTTAATTGTGACAATTATATGAGAAAAAAATAAAACAACCTAAATAATCAGCAGTAGAGAGTACATTGAATAAACAATGATTTTCTCATACAAAGGGATATAATATAGCTATTTGAAAAGACGATGCAGGTCTATATTAACATAAATTATCATTAATAAATTGAATAAAACATTAGGTTACATAACATACAGTTTAATGCAATTTATGTAAAAATATACTTTTCTTTATACACCACTGTGTGTGTGTGTGTGTGCGTGCGCGCACATGCCCACATGCAAGCATGTATGTGTGTATGAAATCATAGCTATCTATTTCTATATCTGGAAGAATATTCAATAATACAACACATTCACCATGGGTATCTTAAGGCAATGGCATTTTTGATTGAATTTTTGTTTTAAAACTTATGTCCTATGATGTGATTTTGCTTATAAGATTATATGTAGCCAAAATGGAATATTGTCCCTGAATTTGAAAATAAATAGAAGACCCTAATAATAAGCATTTTGGCTTATTTCTCAAATTAAATCATGATTTTACAATATTTCACAGAATTACATCTCTTATGACAGCTTTCCATTATTTTAAGGCATATTTCAGTGATAATGTATCTCAATTAGGATATCGTTATACAAGCACAAAAAATGTCCTTTCATTATACATTTTAAACCCTCTTAGCTATGCAGGTTTTCCCTCTTAAAGAATATTTAAGTATTAACAATTTGCTGAAATTTTTACTTTTTTTGAATTTTACAAATCTATAATTTCAGCTTCAATTTCTAAGAAGACAGGCTTATTTTAATGCTCCTATAAATCACTGAGTCTCAGATAAGGAAACAGAAGAAAAAATATACTACCGACACCAAGAGAATAATACTTAGTCCTCATAGTTCAAATTAGGCTTTGGCAATATGGACTTAGGGTATCCCTAGCCTATGATAAAATCAAGAAATAATGAAGTCACAGAAAACTTAAACTAAAAATTCAATGAAGTAAATGTAACATCTGTTTCAACTTTGGGAACAGATCAATGTCGGGTGTAAATATCTCCAATGTTTGTTCTTTATATTTCATATAAACTTGGGAAGGATGGGGTGACACCTCTTAAGGAGAAAACCAGAAAATTTCAAGGTTCTTAAAAGAAACTTAAAATAACTGCTTACCCATTTCACCCCCTTGAAACAGGTATGGAATTGAGTAATAATATATGAAAATTAGTGTGAAAACAGGATTTATGTTGATACATTTGCAGGTGTCAGACTTGCTTGAATAGATGCAATATGAAACTTCAGCTGCTTTTGAACATTTACAGCTGTTGCCTGTGCATGAGGATATATACGTGTGCACGTGTGTGTCTGTGTATTCTGCACTGCTAATGCAGTTGATCCAACAAATTCAGTTGGCTTTCATCTGACTTCCTCTGACTTCCAGTGTCAAAGATTGATTATTATCAGAGACAAAAACAATGGAATATAAAGCATGGCTGATCAAAACATTACTCTAAATATGTCAAGAGAAAAAAATCTAAGCTGAGCAAAAGAGTGCTACAATGTACTGATTCGTTAAAAGCATAAACAAGACTGCTGTGATAAGAATTTTTAAATTTCTTTTTTCATGCAGAGAATTTGGTTTTGAACCAGAATATAAATAGAACAAGATCTTCACTGGGTTTTCTGAAAACTACTGCACCTCACACCAGGCTGTCTTGAAATATGAAAAAGGACCATTACTGTATTTCAAAATTTCCTTTCTGTTGTGCAAAATTAACAATCCGCAATAACCTACTGCTAATCAGCAAACACCAGGCAACTTTACCACAACAGGCAACTATTTGGAAATTGTAAAACTATCAGCTTTGGCTAAAGGGGTTAAATGCCTACAGTTCTTATCCAGCCCCAGATTATGACTTTTAATTCCAGGGCAGACTGACCTCTTCATCTGAAAGAACTTTTATAGCTTGAAGCCCTGCTGATGTCATTTTCTTAAATTAATCAGATTTCCACGCTCGGGTTCCACAGCAGGAAAGAGATTTCATACAAATCAGCTCTCTTCCCACCTGCAGTTTCTCTTTGGTTCCAAACAGTCTTATGCAATGATTTATTTTACATAAAGGATTATTCCTGATAAATGCAAAGGTAACTTTCTGAAGCAAAAGCACATAGTCATGCTGGTCTTTAGCTCCCATTAACCAATAGAGGGGAGTTGAGTACTTTCTCTCAACTATGTCACTGTCATAATCAAGCACTGTTTTATCAAGACCTTGTGTATGTACTGTGCTCACCACAGCTAGAAGAGTAGCCAAGAACAACTATTTCTTGTACTCTCTGATGTAATTTATTAAAAGTACACTTTTATCATGGACAACATATTTCCAAAAGAATTTTATTCATTCTAACCTCCCAGAATTTTCCTAAAAAATTAGAGAAAAAATAAAAACAGTAGTAATAAAGGGAGTAATCAAAGAGAAAAAAAATCCATGCAGATAGAGATTATAAATCCTGAATCCCCCAAAGTTATGCCTTTCCAAGCATAAAATAGGCTCTGTGGTAGATGGCATAACAGCTCTCTAAAGATGTACATTTCTTAATCCCAGGACCCTGTGAATGAATTAATTACCTTATAAGACAAAGGGGACTTTAAAGATGTGATTAAGATTAAGGACCTTAGGTGACTCTGTGCCACAGTGCGTAGGGAACTGGGCTTCTAGAGGCTGAAGATTAAGGACCTTGCAATGGGAAGATTGTGCTGGATTATGAATCTAATCATGAATCCTTAAAAGTGGAGAACCTTACCTGGCTGTGGTCAGAGGGATATAGGACTGTGGAATAACGGTCAGAGAGATGAGATCTTGATGGCTTTGAAGATGAAAGAACAAGGCCATGAGCCGAGCAATGCGGGAGGTCTCTAGATGCTGATAAAGATAAGAAAATGGATTCTGCCCTAGAGCCTCCAAAAGGAAGGTAGCCCTACCTACACCTTCAGCAGGAGACTGTATTGGATTCCTGACCTACAGAACTGTAAGGTAATAAATTTGTAATGTTCTAAACTATACGTTTGTGCTAATTGGTTACAGAGCAATAAAAAACACAAGATCAAAACTAAAACCTCTTCCCCATACTGTTTTTCTAATTGAGATATTAAAAGATGAGGTAGATGGTGGTGTGCTCACAGGTTATTATCTGAAGATTTCACTTCAGTTGTGAAAGACACTGTGAAGTGGACATTTAATTTTGGTCTCTCCAGTATCCCCTCTCCACTCTATAAAATCCAAATTTGGGAGCTTCTTTCTCATTGTGTACCTTCTTAGTGAAATTGTAAATCAAAGACTTTCCTCCTTCTAACAGCCCTTGCTAAGGTGGTGCAGGCATGTTATCCAAACCAAGCAAATAAAACTCTCTCTCTCCAGGGGCTTTAATTCTTGAGCACGAATTAAAGAAGGAAAAGAGATAGGGAACCATTTTTCACAGTCCACATTCCCAGAACTACCCTGGTTTCTATACTGTTTCGGTTACAATCGTTAATATACAACTTTCCTGAATATTCATCTGATATTTCTCCAAATAATAGTATTACTGTTTATAACCAGAACTGGTTTCCATGGTTTGCAACCAAAAAACCTTAAATGATCTACACAGCACTTGAATCAATGAGTATGCACATATTTGGGCCTTAACGGAATTTATTTTGACAAGTCTGATATAACTGAAGTATATTTTCTTATCATGTTCTTTCTTAAGATCCTTCCTTGGTTGGGTAGCTCCCACACTAGACTTAATTCCTAACACACACCACTCATTTGATTTTTCCCACATTGCACCTTAGTTCTCATCAAAAGTAGACTGCTCCGTCATTCATATTTCTTCAAGAGAATAGCTAATCTTAAAAAAAAACTACATTAGGAGGTGTGAATGGTCATCATCCTAAACACATATACAGTTGACTCTTGAACAACATGGGTTTGAACTATACAGGTCCACTTATACTTGGATATTTTTCAACAGTAAATACTACAATATTATACATTCTGCAGTTGGTTGAATTCAGGGATGCAGAGGAACTCTGGATACAGAGGGTCGACTATAAATTGTACGTGGATTAACCCCTGCATTGTTCAAGGGTCAACCGTACTATTATATCCAGACAGCCCCAAATGAAACACATTTTTCACAAATGTATAATGATGGTATTAATAACAATTGATTACCTGCCAGAGCATGATGGATAATTTTTAATTTTACTTTATTAAAAAAATTAGCTTTATTTGTCCTCATACTACTTTATTTTCTCAGGGAAATTCAGTCCTTTGGTTTCTTCTTAATTCCTAAGAAAGTGGCAATTCATGAGTAAGCTTCATGGGAGGCCAAACAACTGCAGACAAATAAGCTTGCTATGTATGCAGTTCAGTTCTACTTTTAATTTTAAAGATTACTTGTAAGGAATTCTCTCCCCTCAATCAATTTTTTTTCTTACTTCAGAAAATAGTTGTATGGACTCCATGTTTATGTCCCCTCCCCAAATTCTTATGTTGAAACCCTAATCCCCATGACATGGTATTAGGAGGCACAGCCTTCGGGGGTTACTTATGTCATGGGCCTACAGCCCTTAGGATGGGATTTGTGATCTCACAAGAGACAAGAGAGCTTGCTTTCTCTCTCTGTTCTCTGCCATGTAAGGACATAGCAAGAAGACAGGCATCCACAAACCAGGAAAAGGGCCCTCACCAGAATGCAACCTTATCTCTGATTTCCGGCTCCAGAGCTGTGCAAAAGAAATATTTGTTGTTTAAGCCACCCAGTCCATAATAATTTGTTATAGAAGCCTGAGCTAAGACAGCAGCATAGGTGATTGCAAAGAAAGAGGAGATGTACTAAAAAAAATTCTCAGAGTACTCAAGCAATTAAGATCTTAAAAATCAGAACACTAAATTCAGAGGCTGATTTTAACAAATATAACAGAAGCTGTTAAAAAAAACAAACTTAAAAATACATAGAAAATGCAATTTAAGTTAGTCTCCAGACTCTTCTTCTGAATATGACCTCTCTAATACTGTAGCAAAGATAATGACTTACCACTACTTTTAAGTAAAATGTCTATAGGAACCAAAAAAGTGAAAATTTGGCAAAGTTTTCAATCCATCTGATCAATACTTGCAATGAAAACATCATTCAGTACAGAAAATTCAGTTGTGGAGCTGTATTAATCACTGAAGCTTTCTGCCCGGCAATAGAGCAGTAGGTAAAATAGTAAGCTAGATTCCATGGGGCTGACTGAGGTCAAATTTGGTTCTGCACCTCATGAGGTAAGTAACTTTTCCATTTACTTAATGATTCTGGTTTTTCATCTATAACATGACAAAAATAATAACCTCTCCTTCATAAGATTATTATAAGGATTGATTTAGGCAAGATATACAGATTGCTTATCACAAAAGTTGGCCCATAACAAATTCTCAATATTTTACAACTATTATTTATATCATTATTATGTTTACATGACTTTACTATGTTTACAATAGCCGTTTTTTTTTGTTTGTTTGTTTGTTTTTGTGGTATGCGGGCCTCCCTCTGCTGCGGCCTCTCCCGTTGCGGAGCACAGGCTCCGGACGCGCAGGCCCAGCGGCCATGGCTCACGGGCCCAGCCGCTCCGCGGCATGTGGGATCCTCCCAGACCGGGGCGCGAACCCGGTTCCCCTGCATCGGCAGGCGGACGCGCAACCACTGCACCACCAGGTAAGCCCTACAATAGCCGTTTTTAAACAATACTTTGTGGAGTCTTTGGAGCAGGTAAAGAAGGAAAGGGCTTTAACATATAAACTTGACCTTTCCCAAGCCCTGTTCTTCAAAGAGAGGAACACTACTTAAATTTGTTTTCTGAAATGGGATTATCTGCAGAGGGTGAATGTAAAATAGTTCTACTGGGGAACAAGTTGGAAAGTCACTATGTAATAATTACCAAAGTTCGATCTAATGTTTTAATTTCCTTTATAAAGAGTAATACTAATTTTATGGTGAGAAGTAAATTCACCTTGTTTTTTTCATTCTCAACTGAAATTTGGTTAATATATTTTTTCGTATCTTTACTTTGAAGTCTTATTAAGTGTAAGGGGGACATGAATATATAATGTTAGAATTTAATTTAATTTGCATATTAAAAGAATCTTACCCAGGCATATTTACCAATATAGAAAAAATGTGGAGGTTGATTTTTATTATGGTGAAAAACACATAACAGGGCATCAACCCTATTAACTAATTTTGAAGTGGCCAGTACAGCATTTTTAAGTATAAGCACAGTGTTGTACAGTAGATCTCTAAACCTTTTTCACCTTGCATGACAAAAACTCTATACCCATTGAACAGCAGCTCTGTATTTCCACCCCCTCATCTTACCCCCAGACAATCACATTTATACTTTCTGATTCTGAGTTTGACTGCTTTAGAGATACTTCATATAAGTGGAATCATGCAATACTTGTCTGTCTGTGATTGGTTTATTTCATTCAGCATAATGTCCTCAAGGTTCATCCATGTTGTAGCATGTAATTTATTAGTAAAAGGTCTGTTCAGATTTGCTATTTCTTCATGATTCAGCCTTGGTAGATTTATGTTTCTAGGAATTTATCCATTTCTTCTAGGTTATACAATTTGCTGGCATGTAATTGTTTATAGTCGTCTCTTATGATCCTTTTAATTTCTGTGGCATCAGTTGTGATGTTTTCTGTTTTATTTATTTGAGTCTTTTTTCTTAATCTAGCTAAAGGTTTACCAATTTTGTTGATCTTACAAAAATAACTCTTAGTTTTGTTGGTTTTTTTCTGTTGTTTTTCTATTATCTTGCTTATTTCTGCTCTATTTCCTTCCTTCTGCTACTTTGGGCTTAATTTGTTCTTCTAGTTCCTTGAGGTAAAAGTTAGATTATTTGAGTTCTGTTCTTTTTTTTTTTTTATGTAGGAATTTATCACTATAAAATTCTTTCTTCATACAGCTTTTGTTGTTTCCCATTCATTTTAGTATGTTTTGTTTTTGTTTGTTTAAGATATTTTCCGATTTTCCTTTGGAATTCTCCTTTGACCCATTTGCTGTTTAAGAGTGTATTGTTTAATTTCAACATCTGTGTGAATTGTCCAGTTTTTCTCCTGCCATTAATTTCTAGTTTCATTCCATTGTGGTCAGAAAATATACTTAGTATGATATCAATCTTCTTAAATTTGTTAAGCCTTGTTGTGAGAAATAACATGTATATGTTCTATCCTGAAGAATGTTCTGTATGTACCTGAGAATAATGTGTATTCTGCTGCTGTTGGTTGGAATGTCCTATATATTTCTTTTAGGTTCATTTTGTCTGTAGTGTTGTTCAAGTCCTCTGTTTCCTTGCTGATTTTCTGCCGAGATGTTCTACCCATTATTGGAAGTAGAGTATTGATATCTCCTATTATTGTGTTATTGCTATTTCTCCTTTCAGTTCTGCCAAAATTGACTGCATATATTTGCGTACTGTGATGTGGGTGGATATAAAATTGTTATATCTCCTTGGCAAATTTACCCTTTTATCATCAGATAATGCCCTTTGTCTCTTTTGACAGTTTTTGGATCAATATAAGTATGGCTACCCTTGCTTTCTTTTGGTTACTGTTTGCTTGGAATATTTTCCATCCTTTCATTTTCACTTTTAGCTTTAAGTTTTTGTCTTGGTTGTTGAGGACAGATATCAGACTGCCACAATATAGAATTTGCAAAGTCAGGGATTTTGTTTTGCTTATTACTGTATTTAACGTATCTAAATAAGGTCTGACATATAGCTAATGGTCAGTAAATATTTTTGAATGAAGGAATGACTTCTATCAAGTGATATAACCTTACTGTGACTCCAGGATTCACTTTTTTCATCTAAAAATGGGGATGATAATAATAGTACCTATTACATATGGTTATAACAAAAGGTAAATGAATTAATGAACATGACCCACTCATTAAATATTAGCTCTTATTATTATAATTACTTTTCCATGTATGCATGTTCACATAGTACTTAACCTTAGGATGGGTTGGGAACATAGTTGAATTTCAAAAAATTTTACTGAACAAAGAAGGATGACTGAGAGGGGAAAAATCATAAGTCAATGAACCTGCACTGAAATTCTACTTTATTTTTGAGAATGTTTTCTTGAATGTCTTCCTGTGTTCACATCTACTATGGATTTCAGCTTAAACCACAAACATACCTTAGAAAGTTTACAGATGATAAGCTTTTTAGGTACAGATTTTTTTTTGTTTAATGAAAAATTATAAGAATAATAATATAAAAATGGCTTTTCACAAAATATATACACACACATACACATTAATTCTCCATTTTGGGTCAATTTTTATCTACAACTTTTAGATATATACATACTAACCTTTGTGTATGTATCCTTTCTCATCAGATCAAAATGACATTCATGTTTATATACTTATTGGTGATGATATTATCATCCCTTACTGCCTCTCCTCTCTTTTTTCTTGTTTCATTTCATGTTTGAAAAACTCCCTACTTCTTAGTATATCAAGCTACTTTGTGTAAATCATGGGACTCTTGGTAGCAGAGAATATCTGTGAAGTTGGAAGTGTTCCACCAATTTCTCAACTGCATGACTTGGTGTTAAAGATATTAAGAAAGAGAAGGAATTATGCTGCTTGATAATTGAACTGAATCTGTTACAGTGCAAAAAAAAAAAGTCTGTAGATAAAAATGATGTTATCTATCACATTCTCGACTATTCTATATTTATGAAGGGAAAAACATGAAAATTGGAAATTGGAAGGAGGAAACAGAGGGTGCTAAAAGGTCAAAAGGAGAAGAGAGACGTTTTAATTTTGCTGCCCTAGTCATTTGTTTCCCTCTCTAATGACTCCTTTCCCTAACCTCTCCCTCCTGGCAGATAACCACCGTCTCTGTGGTACTATACTATGCAGATGCATTGGCACTGGCTGATGCACATGACTATACTGTACCTATCTGAAAAGCAGCTGTTTATAATTGTCTTCTCACCAGGCAACAGCCAGAGATTTTTGTTTGGGGCAGATATCTTCCACGGTTGGTACACAGACAGAGAGGGCAGTTAACTGGCAAGAATCATAATTGTTTTCCACAGCAGGCTCAGGGCTGGCACCACAGCGACTGAGAGAAGTGGGAATATTGAACCTGCCTGCCCAAATATCTAACTTTATAAGATGCAGAAGAGTCATCACCACCCCTCCCCCAATATTCTAGGCCATTCTTTCCAATGAAAAAAGCTTACTCATCTTACTTTGTTCCCATAGCCAAAATTTTTATAGATATTCAAAGAGCTATTTAAATGAGAGGACAGGTTTATAACTTGGTAAAGTCAGAGGTAACAACAAAGACCTCATAACTGCTTCCTTTGTATAGGTTCCTAGAATTCATTATGCTTATAGATTTAAAATAAAAATGTTTATAGTAGATTTAAAATACTTTTTCAAAATTTGCTGATTCTTACTTTGTGGTACAATCTATGCTTTGAAATCAACACTGATATTTCTATCTCTAAATAACATTTAATACACTACCGTTTTCATTATTTTGGTTATTCTTTTCACTATCTATAATACTTACATTTATATACATATATATTTTAGTTATAAATGTAAAAGTGCTTTTGGATCTTTGAGAAAATAACACTAAATATAATAAAAGGTATTTACATTGATTTTTCCATATGTCTTATTATCAGTGACTTAGACATATCAGCTGTATTATAAAATTATTTTAAAAAGTGATTCAGTCAAAAGACATAATATCTACATAAAACCAGTAGCCCAATTGCTGTCAGATTAGGTTGATGATACCTTCAAGCTTAAGAAACAGTAGTCTCTAAGTTTTGATGGAGCTTTAAGCCTTCATCTCGTTAAATAACTATTTCAAGGGCACTCATCACTTGAAACAGTTTTAACTTCTAGGACTAGTGACTCTAAAGGACTGGACTTTCTGAAACTTCATTACTATACCCACTCTGATTTGAAAGGCAATGTGAATTAAATGAAATTAAAAATAATTATGTTTCACATATTACATGACTTTGTGATTTTTAGTGATATGAAGTATTTAAAAGCTTCCATCTTTTTCATTGCTTCAATTCAAGTACTGCATCAATCTCATTAACACTATGTTTGACTATAATCCTTGCTATAACAATGTTCTACACATCCAGGTTCAGTGTAAAGCCAGAACTATCACGAACATATTGAAACACTATATGAATCTCTCAGTAATTTACTCACAGTATACATTCCCATGGCATTAGCCCTTGGGGTAACCCTGTAGTAGGTATCAATGAACCCGATTTACTTTGAAAAATCACAGGAATAAGAAATTGCAGTACTGGTATTTTAAATAAAATAAGCATGGAAATTACTTATATTTGAAATATAGATTTTCAAAAAATGACATTCAGTTTGAGTATTCTGAAGTACATGAAATAATCAAGTTCCTGATTGGGCCTATGTCCTTATTCTCATCTCATAAAAACATACCAGCAAAGCTTCTTTGCAATGACAAAGAAATAATAGATCTACCTGAATGCTTGATAAAAATTCTCAGTTTAGAAGCAAGTGATTTTTCACCTGTTCTTTTTTCTTCCAGTCATCACCTGTATGTTTCATTTAGACAGTTAGGGACTTTCGTGACAATGATTTTCCCATTTATATATTTATGTAGTAGTTAGTGAATTATATTTTGGGTTGGATTCCCCAAGGGGAGCAGAAAAGTGAGGGTCCAAACAAAGATAAATAAGCCAGTTTATATAGAACTTTTTCAATATTTTATTTTCTTATTAGATTTCATGAAAACAGACTGTTACTACATAAATTTTTATTCTATAATTCTCTACCCTGACCCCAGTGAGCAATTAGCCATTAAAATCTGTTTGATTGTAATCTGACTTGATTTTTAACTTTGGGGATGCAAATAGTATATAAATTTATGTGTAAACTTGAATTAAATATGTATCCATATTAGAATAATTTAAGAATTATGATATTATAAGATAATGATAAAAAAGCAAGTCACAAATGCTCAATTTAACCAATAAACCAATAAAAGGCCATGACAGAAAAATATGGCAAAATGACCAATACATACTTGACATGAATGGAAAAATATGATGCTTATGACTATGAATTTGATCATGCTGTAAGATTTCAAAATTCATGGCAAAATTGCTAACTTGATTAAATTACCAATACTCAAAACCACCCCTATTGTTACTGTAATATAGAACAATTGTGGTAAGACTCTCCAGCACCTGTCAGCAAATAAGTTTAATATGTTTCTTATATATGTGGATATATTAACTTATAAAATGTTTATTTCATATATCAATCATTTTCAATTGCTGTATTGTTTATTTATTTGGTTGGCTATTTGTCTCTGAAATTAACCAAGGCCCCAAATCATTACTATTACAAAATAGTAAATAGCAATGTATTTATTTTAAAGTAAAGATCATCTTTACTTTAAAATAAATGGCTGAAATCCTGAGGGGAAAAAACAAAGCAGGAGGCATAACCCTTTGAGACTTCAGACAATACTACAAAGCTCCAGTAATCAAAACTGTGTGGTATTGGTACAAAAACAGACATACGTATCAATGGAACAGGAGAGCTCACCAGATATAAATTGACACACCTACAGTCAATTACTCTGACAAAGTAGGCAAAAATATAAAAATGTGAAAAAGTCTCTTCAGCAAGTGGTGCTGCGAAAGTTGGACAGCTGCATGTAAATCAATGAAGTTAGAAAACACCCTCACACCATGCACAAAAGGAGATTCAAAATGGCTTAAAAACTTAAACATTAAACATGACACCATAAAACTCCCAGAAGAGAGCATAGGCAAAACATTCTCTGACATAAATCTTACCAATGTTTTCTTACGTCAGTGTCATAAGGCAATAGAAATAAAAACAAAAACAGACAAATGGGACCTAATCAAACTTACAAGCTTTTGCACAGTAAAGGAAATCATAAACAAAACAAAAAGACAACTTACAGAACGGGAGAAAATAATTGCCAACAATGCGACCGTCAAGGGATTAATCTCCAAAACATACAAACAGCTCATACAACTCAACACCAAAAAAAAACAAACAAGCCAATCGAAAAATGGGCAGAAGACCTAAATAGACATTTCTCCAAAGAGGACATACAGATGGCCAGTAGGCACGTGAAAAGATGCTCAACATCACTGATTCTTAGAGAAATGCAAATCAACACTACAGTGAGGTAACACCTCACACCAGTCAGAATATCCATCATTAAAAACTCTACAAATAACAAATGCTGGGGAGGGTGTGGAGAACAGGGAACCCTGCTACACTGTTGTTGGGAAGGTAAGTTGGTGTAGCCACTATGGAAAACAGTATGGAGGTTCCTCAGAAAAGTAAAAACAGAATTACCATATGATCCAGCAATCCCACTTCTGGGCATATATACAGACAAAACTATAATTCAAAAAGATGCATGCACCTCTATGCTCATAGCAGCACTGTTCACAATAGCTAAGACATGGAAACAACCTAAATGTCCATTGACAGAGGAATGGATAAAGACGTGGTACATATATAAAATGGAGTACTCCTCAGCCATAAAAAAGAACAAAATAATGCCACTTGCAGCAACATGGATACAACTGGAGATTATCATACTAAGTGAAGTAAGTCAGAAAGAGAAAAACAAACACCATTTGATACAATGTATATGTGGAATCTAAAATATAGCACAAATGAACCTATCTACAAAACAGAAAAAGACTCATAGACATAGAGAACAGACTTGTGGTTGCCAAAGGGGAGGTAAGGAGGGAGAAGATAGACTCGGAGTTTGGGGTTAGCAGATGCAAAATATTATATGTAGAATGGATAAACAAAAAGGTCCTACTGTATAGCACAGGGAACTATATCCAATCTCCTGGGATAAACCATAATGGAAAAGAAAATAAAAAATAATGTTTATATGTGTATAACTGAGTCACTTTGTTGTACAGCAGAAATTAACACAACATTGTAAATCAACTATATTTCAATAAAAAATAAATAAAATAGAATTAAATAAATGGCTGAAACACTTGTTGCTGTCATTAGTATATTTCCCCTCGATATAAAAGCTGTAAAATAGTTTATTAGTATACTGATGGTACACAAAAATAAGTCAAGAAAGAAGCCATCATGTGAGGAGCTTCCCTGGTGGCGCAGTGGTTGAGAGTCCACCTGCCGATGCAGGGGACATGGGTTTGTGCCCCGGTCCGGGAAGATCCCACATGCCGCGGAGCGGCTAGGCCCATGAGCCATGGCCACTGATCCTGCGCGGCCGGAGCCTGTGCTCCGCAATGGGAGAGGCCACAACAGTGAGAGGCCCGTGTACCAAAAAAAAAAAAAAAAAAAAAGATGTCATGTGAATAAAAATGAAATATTCAATATTTTTATTTTAAACTTTTAAAATTTAAGAGTATAAGTTTCGCTATTAGTAATTGTATAATAAGTTTCAGGGACTATATAACATGGTAAACCTCCCCCCCACCAAAAACAAACAAACAAACAAAAAAAACAAATCTTGGGGGTGCTATCACTGTAATAACATTATTAGCATCTTCATTTTTTAGAACACATTGCTTTTTCATGTTGGAAGCATAGCATAATGCCACTACCATTTCGTATCTGTCTTTGTTTTTTATTTAATAACTATCAAAGTGATTTTTTTGCTTCAGCATGTATTAAATAAATTAAGTCATTTACTGGTTGAATCTATTTCCTTTATGGCTTTCTGATTGAATTGTGATGAGTGATTCCTTCAACTTGACTTTGTGCAATGCATTTGCAGTTTCACAAAGTCAATTTTATTGTTCATCTCCTGAGACCAACCTTTCCTTTTGACAAGTTGAAACATTACAGGTATCAGAATGTCTTTTAGGACCCAATGCTGAGCCCATTCTACCACAGGCTTCCTATAGGCCAGCTTAGATCCTGAGATGCTTTGGTTCTCCCCAGAGTCAACTCCCCTCTCTGTTCTATATATACAGACAGAAACACTGATGTGACACTTTGCCAGAAGGTTATGGATCTGAACTTCTCTCATGATTTTTGCCAGTCACCCTTTGGTATCTCGCATATTATTTCTCATCTCTTCCAATTACTTGGGTGTTTAGAACTGCCTCTCCCCAAAACTTTAAAAAAATGTATACTACCCTCTGAGAATAATTCATATATAAATGAACTGGATGTAAACTGCCTGGATTGGATTGGAGTTTGCTTTATACTCCTTGAAGCAGTGATTTCTGCATTTAGATTACTGATGTATTTTCTAAACTATGACCTCTGGTCTGATTAGGGATCTCTTAGCAGGGCTGACAGATGATTGGTGCTATTTATGGCACACTTGATTAGCATTCATTCTTACATCTAGGAGATTGGTTTTTCACCATACAGAAGAAAATTTACTACAGAGATGTGTGAGAACAATTCTTGGGCATTCCAAGTGAGTTTCATAGAAGAGGAAACAGCCAGACGGTTGGATTGGCAGCAACTCTGGCTGTTTCTGTCCCATGGTTTATGCTTCCTTAAACAATTTAAACAATCAGACCCTTAAAAATTCAATTTCCGTTAAAAAATACTGCCTCATTGGTTTTCACTTATGATTCAGAAACATCTACACATACTATCTTCTACTAACACTCTCAAGTAATCAAGTCAACAAAATACCAAACAATTGTAGAATTAAGTATCAGGTGATTTTGCATGATACAATAATGACATGCATTTTGCCAGAAGTTAACAAAATCTAGATTGATCACTTTTGGGGGGAAATCATGTCTCGGTTAAGACTTCATGAGATGAAAGGGACAGTCACCTGTATATAGAGGGTTAAGTACAATGGAGGAAATTATTAAAAGGATGTAGGAGCATCAAGGAAAGTGGCTGAATTTGGGAAGCCTCTCTATCAGTTTGAGGCCCTCTGTTCTTTCACATTTGCTTCATTCTTCCCACTTTGCAGATTATGTTTTTCTGTGTATAAGCCCATCTCCCACCACCGTGCCTAAAGTGTACATATCTAAGTTTAAGAAAGTACATGTATAAAATACACAAAGTGCAAAAAAAGGAAAAGAAAAAAATTTTACTATCCAGTGTCTACAAGTTTCCCCAAATAAATGTCATCTGAGTTGTGACATCTTACTAAATATTACGCTAGCACGTGTGAAGCATTTTAATGAATAAACTTCAGTCTCATCTTTCTAGCTCTGCAGTAGACAATTTTTAATGTTCAAGATCCCTTATGAAATCAAGACATTATTTTATTATCAACAATTAAAATAAACCAATAATCCAAAATAAAATGAGACAGATCTAATTTAAAAACAACTAATGCGGTATAACATATCTAAGGCAATTAATTATCAAATGCCAGCCAGACCAATTAGGGATATTACTCTATATTTAGCTGGAGCTTATAAAATAGCATAAATTCAGTATAAATTGGATGATCTGAAAATATGTGCAAATCTCAATTTTTCAAATAATTAATCATACTTAATATTAACTTTTCTCATCCATGAACCTGGAATATCACATTCATTTAGGTATTTTTAAATTTCTTTCAACAATGTTTTCAGTGTACAGGTCTTTCATATCTTTCATTAAATTTTGTTGACAAAGTATCTTTTCTGATGCCACTTTTTATTATATAAATTTAGGTGTACAGCTTTATAGTTTAATAGCTGTGTACACTACAGAGTGATCACAATCACAAGTTAGTGACCAAACATCACCACACAGTCCACCTCTTTACCTATTTTGCCCACCCCCAATCCTCTTCTCTCGTAACCTATTCTTTTCTCTGTATCTATGAGTTTGTTTTTGTTTTGTTTGTTCATTGGTTTTGTTTTATGTGTGTGTGTCTTAGATCCCACATATAAGTTCTGTTGTTTCAAAACAATTGAATTGTTTCTTAATTTCATTTTTAGAATATTCACTGCCAGTTTATAGAGATACAATTGATTTTTACAAATTGATCTTGTAAAAACTCACCTACAGGTTCTAACAGGATTTTTGTGGATTCCTTATGATTTTATATATATAAGGTCATATCATATGCAAATAGAGATAGTTTTACTTACTTTCCAATATGGACGTCTTTTATTTCTTTTTCTTGTTTAATTGACCTGGCTAGAACCTCCAGTACAATGTTAAACAGAAGTGCCAAGAACAGACATCCTTCTCTTTTTCCTGATTTTAGGATGAAGTCATTTAGTTAAGTCTCTTGTTAGCTGTAGGTATTTTAGCTGTCCTTTTATCAAGTTGATAAAGTTTTTTCTACTCAGTTTTATCTACTGTTTTAATCAAGAAACTGTTGAATTTAGTCAAATGTGCTTTCTGCATCAATTGAAATGATCACATTTTTGCCCTGTATTCTATTTATATTAATTGATTTTCAAATATTAAACCAACTTTGTATTCCTAGGATATACCCAATTTGGTCATGGCATATAATCATATTTATATGTTACTAGATATGGTTTGCTAGCATTTTGTTAAGGATTTTCCCATCTATATTCATAAGGAATATTGGCCAGTAGCGTTCTCTTAATATCTTTATCTGGTTTTGGAAGCATGGTAATACTGGCCTAATAGAATGAATTGAGAGGTGTTCTTGCCTTTTCTAATTTTTGAAATAGTTTATGAAGAATTAGTATTAAGTCTTCTTTAAATGTTTGGTAGAATTTGCTAGTGAAGCCATTGGCCCTGAGATTTTCCTTTTTTTTTATTTTTTAATTGAGGTATAGTTGATTTACAATATTATATGAGTTTCTGGTATACAGCATAGTGATTCACAAAGTTTAAAAGTTATTCTCCATTTATAGTTACTATAAAATACTGGCTATATTCCCTGTGCTGTATAATATATCTTTGTAGCTTATTTATTTTATACATAGTAGTTTGTACCTCTTAATCCCCTACCCCTATTTTGCCTCTCCCCACTGGTAGCCACTAGTTTGTTCTCTGTATCTGTATGTTCCTTTTTTGTTATATTCACTAGTTTGTTTTATTTTTAGATTCCGCATTTAAGTGATATTATACAGTATTTTTCTTTCTCTTTCTGCCTTATTTCACTAAGCATAACACCCTCCAAGCACATCCATGTTGTTGCAAATGGCAAATTTTCATTTTTTTTTATGGCTGAATGGTATCCCATTGTGTATATGTGTGTGTACACACACACACACACACCATATCTTCTTTATCCAGTCATCTGTTGATGGACACTTAGGTTGCTTCCATATCTTGGCTACCGTTAAAAACGCTCCTATGAACACTGGAGTGCATGTATCCTTTTGAATTAGTGTTTTGTTTTCTTTGTATATATACTCAGGATTGGAATTGATGGATCATATGATAGCTCTAGTTTTAGTTTTTTAAGGAACCTCCATACTGTTTTCTACAGTGGCTGCACTAATTTATACTCCCACCAATAGTGTACAAGGGTTCCCTTTTCTCCACATCCTCTCCAAAATTTGTTATTTGTGGTCTTTTTGATGACAGCCATTCTGACAGGTGTAAGGTGATATCTCATTGTAGTTTTGATTTGCATTTCTTTGATGATTAGCGATGTTGAGCATCTTTTAATGTGTCTGTTGGCCATCTGTAAGTCTTCTTTGGAAAAATGTCTATTCAGGTCTTCTGCCCACTTTTTAATTGGATTGTCTTAATTTTCTTTGTTATTGAGTTGTATGAGCCATTTATATACTTTGGATATTAACCCCTTATTTGTCATATCATTTGCAAATATTTTCTCCCAATCCTGTAGGTTGTCTCTTTGTTTTCTTGATGGCTTCCTTTGCCTTGCAAAAGCTTTTAAGTTTAATTAGGTCCCATTTGTTTATTTTTGCTTTTGTTTCCTTTGTCTTAGGAGACAGATCCAAAAATTATTGCTATGATTTATGTCAAAGAGTGGTCTGCCTATGTTTTCTTCTAGGAGTTTTGTGGTTTCTGGTCATACATTTAGGTCTTTAATCCATTCCATTTTGAGTTTATTTTTTGTATATGGTGTAAGAAAATGTTCTAATTTCATTCTTTTACATGTAGCTGTCCAGTTTTCCCAGCACCACTTATTGAAGAGTCTGCTTTTCTCCATTGTATATTTTTGCCTCCTTTGTCATAGACTAATTGATCGTAAGTGTGTAGGTTTGCTTCTGGGCTCTCTATTCTATTCCATTGATCTCTGTGTCTGTTTTTGTGCCAGTACAATGCTGTTTTGATTACTCTAGCTTTTAAGTATAGTCTGAAGTCAGGGTGCATAATACCTCCAGCTCTGTTCTTCTTTCTCAAGATTGTTTTGGCTTTTGGGGTTCTTTTATGTTTCCATACAAATTTTAGAAGTATTTGTACTAGTTCTGTGAAAAACACAATTGGTTTTCTGGTAGGGATTACACTGACTCTGTAGACTGCCTTGGACAGTATAGTCATTTAAAAAATATTAATTATTCCAGTGCATGTACATGGTATATCTTTCCATCCCTTTGTGCTGTTTTCAATTTCTTTCATCAGTGTCTTACAGTTTTCTGAACACAAGTCGTTTACCTCCTTCGGTGTGTTTATTCCTAGGCATTTTTTTTCCTTTTCGGCGTGATTGTAAATGTGATTGTTTCCTTAATTTCTCTTTCTGATAGTTCATTGTCAGTGTATAGAAATGCAACAGAATTGCCTTTAGGACAATTTACAGAAACTTTTTATGATAATAACATAATTTTCTCGGGCTTCCCTGGTGGCACAGTGGTTGAGAGTCTGCCCGCTGATGCAGGGGACAGGGGTTCGTGCCCCGGTCTGGGAAGATCCCACATGCCGTGGAGCGGCTAGGCCCGTGAGCCATGGCCGCTGAGCCTGCGCGTCCAGAGCCTGTGCTCTGCAACAGGAGAGGCCACGACAGTGAGAGGCCCGCGTACCGCAAAACAAAAAACAAACAAAAAAACCCCATAATTTTCTCAGTTACATTGCTGTTCTCCTGGGAAGAAGGTCTGCCAACTTCCTTCCAGAAGTCCTTCCTTCCGTAGGTGTATTTTTTTTTTTTAATCCACTGCACTTTTATGATTTTATTTGATTCCTGACCCTATCTTGAGAATTAGTAGTAGATATATTTACTGTATGGGAAAAATTTTCTAATTAGATTCTTGTAGATAAATATTTTAACTTTTTTAAGGAACAGTTCATGCTTATAAATAGAAAAAAAAAGTAAACCACTTCTACTGGTAGCATTTTGTACTGAATAATTTACATTAGTAACTAAAGCTACACACATAGTTCTTATCAGAACATGGCATCTGTCTCTTCAGACAATGAACAGCACCTTTTGGATGAGGATAATATACTGTGCTGCATCACTGGGTTTCTCATCTTGGCACTTCTATAAATCTAATTATAGATATATGCAGCAGTTGCTAACTCCCATTAATGGAAATGGATGCATCAATGACCCTTATTTTACTGGGTCTAAATAAACTAATACTCTATCTCTAAAGCACACGCAGGCTATTTAAACCTTTCTCCTCTTGCTAAGCATAAGAACAGTAAATTATCATAAATCAAAGCTCACTGATGTATATATGACAATAGAAGCAAATGATTAATGTATGAATATTCCTATTATTCCCCCTCCCTCCCCACCACACACACTCACACACCTCTTTCTGCTAAGAAAGTCTTATATAAGGATTTCTCTCAGAGGGTTTGTATTTCACAATCAGGAGGAATTGCTGAACTGGTGGAAAAGGACCCATAACTAAGGAAGGGGAAGGAGTTTTGAAAGGAATTTTAAAGATATTAGTGAGGTACTAACTGCTTGGATGGGGGAAAGGGAATGAAGAGGAAAAAGAGAAGTTGAAGGTGTTTCTATGGCCTAAAAATTTCCCTCATGGTATGTAAGAACCACACATAAAGATCCTGAATTATTTAGAAATTGCTCCTTAGCCACCAGAGTGTATTTACTTGACCATAATTATATTCTTATTCTGAGTCACTTTAGTCGCTGCTTTCAACAAATTTCTAAATATAAGGATTTAATTTAAGTTGTTACCAATAACATGAGCTTAATTTTTTAAAAATTTTATTCTAGGGAAACACCTTAGGGCTACAGTATTTTTCAAACTATACTGGTGTTGAGAACTGTCACGAGAAACAAAATTAGTGATGTCTTCTCAGCATCTTAATTCAAACTATGCTACAGTTATAGTCACAGAATATTCAAGCAGAAGGGGGAAGGAAAATATGCCACATGCCAAGAACATTCAAAACCCTGAAAAATTCCATTGTAAATTTTTATATGCAAACTACTGGAGCTAAGATCTGGACAGTTGATTCAGACTTTAAGTGTACTTAATGAGTTTGCATTTAAAATGCAAGTAATTATTTGCATATTATAGAGTATTCTCCAATTTTTATACATCATGCATAAAATTCTTCTCACCATGGGGATTCTGGGTGGCATGGGTGCATTGATTGTATAGCATTCAGAAGTGAAGCATCTAAATTAAACTATTTCCCACAGCATGTAGATATTTCTAAAGTAAAATTTAAATGTAGATTTTTAATCTTGATCTAGGCAACTCTTTCTCTGTATATGATAAGCACTATGGAGGGTTTAATTAGATCAGGGTAGTTGATGCTTTAGGTCAACCCTGGAGTCTCTTTCTCCTATGTTTCCATAGTATCTTCTGTATATCTGTTTTACTACAGCATATTTGGGGTGTGTGCGTCAGTGCATGCCTATGCGTATCTGTGTTGTGTGAACCTGTGTTTGGAAGAACACAGTAACCCCCTCGGTATGTGTTATGTGAATAAATGAATGAATGAATGAATATCTCAATAATTCTAACTATTGACCTCCAGACTCAGAATTAGTACATACACATTTATTAATTTCTAATCACACAAATGCCTGCCACTTGTTAAAACAACCTCCATGTCTTCTCTTTCCTTTAGCCTTTCTGGGGGAGTGTTCCTCGAGGACAGCTGTAAGTTATGGAAGATCAGCTAAAAGGAGAACTGGTGACATGACTTACGTAGGAGACAGGTTCAGCACAGTACAGAATAAGAATTCAGGATTCAACCAAGAACATAAAAATCTCAGAGACAAGGGACAAGATCTATTCTGGGCTGAGAACCAGAAGAAGAAGATCGGTATGAGAAGTCAGGATTGCACATAAATGAAAGCCAAGGCTTTAAACTGAGCTGAGAAAAAGAAGAGGCAATAAGAGAAACAGGAACTAGATTTGGTCTTGGGGGGCAATTAAGATTGGGAACTAAGCTTTTAGCTGCACAGACAAGCAAAGGACCTAGTCAAGAACGCTTGGAGGGGCTTCCCTGGTGGCGCAGTGGTTGAGAGTCTGCCTGCCGATGCAGAGGACGTGGGTTCGTGCCCCGGTGCGGGAGGATCCCACATGCCGCGGAACGGCTGGGCCCGTGAGCCATGGCCGCTGGGCCTGCGCGTCCGGAGCCTGTGCTCCGCAACGGGAGAGGCCCCAACAGTGAGAGGCCCGCGTACCAAAAAAAAAGAACGTTTGGATATGTATTTCATATTTTAGAGAGACCATATTTTAGGAAGAAAGACAGGATTTAACAAGGCCTTCCTGAATTTTTGCTAATAACATTTCAATCTTTTACACTGAGTAGTATGAACAGTTTTTTTTTTAAGAATACTTAGCATGGAATGTAGAATTTCAACCATTTAGTATAACCTTTATAAAATTCTACAAACTTAATAAACCAGCACAAACAGTAAAATAATCTATTTTTTTTTAATGTCATGATGTCTAATTGTTTTGCATTAATGAAAGAAAGTAGATTTCTTCTTACATCAGCTTCCCTATTTTTTGGCTATGAAATAATTTATGAAGTACTACATGCAGACATATTAAATTTCAAAAATACATGTGCTTTACTACTTCAGTTATCTTGCAGTGTTTATCAAAGGTAACAAGAAGAAAGTTTTAAACCCACCTGTTTCTGAAGTAATATAAATTTTTCTCTTAAAACTCTGGCAGATGTCCTTTAGGATTCCACTTTAGAACTAGACGCAACAACTGTAATATAATCAAAGCAAATTAATAACTTTAAAAAAGGCTTGCCTGGTGGCGCAGTGGTTGAGAGTCCGCCTGCCGATGCAGGGGACACGGGTTCGT
>NC_041215.1:48715085-48718247 GCF_002837175.3 Physeter macrocephalus
CACGGAGCGGCTAGGCCCGTGAGCCATGGCCGCTGAGCCTGCGCGTCCGGAGCCTGTGCTCCGTGGCGGGAGAGGCCACAACAGTGAGAGGCCCGCATACCGCAAAAAAAAAAAAAAACACAAAAACCAATTTACAATGTAAAACTAAATTTAAAATGGAGTCAGGAAGCCCTGAAGCAAGAGCTCTAGGGCACATACCACTCGCTGTAGCCTGCATAACCAGTAAGAAGGAAGGTAAGAATTACTTTAAAAAGGTCTGTTCGTATAGAATTCTTTCTATAAAATTCTCTTGGTCTCAACTTTGTTTCCATCTTGATAAGAATGTTGCTTTTCTTCTTGCACAAAGGAGGACATTTTTCACATGCGAATTTCATTTCCTGATTTTAAGAAAAAGAGGATCCTCCCTGCCCCAGCAATAATGCACTAACTACTGCTTGCAGCCAGTAAGAAACTGCTGCAACCCCAAGCTCCTGTTCTTCTCCAGAGAACTTTCATTCAAAACAACCCTCCCCAATTTCCTCCTAAAGCCTAATAAAAACTGTCCTTCCCGTTGTCTCTTAGGAATTGCCTACGATTCACCATTGCTTGCCTGTCCCAAACTGCAATTCTCTGCTATTCCAGAATACACCCATTTGCTGGTAAAATAACTGGTTACTTTATTTTTGAGATAGACAAGAATAATTTTATACTAAAATTAAGTTTAATGGCACATAAACCACAACTACTGCTCTACATCATTATATATATTTTTTCTCTAATTATGCATCTAACTACATGGCTTAGTCTTAAATCAATGCCAATGTGTAATAGGTCAACAGAAATGTGTACAATTTGTTGCTCAAACTCAGATCCCAAAGTAGGTAGAGTTAATCAGTGTAAGGAGTTACAGGTTAATTAAGTTCTTTTTCTGTGTTCAGTCTTCTGTAAAAAATCAAGGAATGTATGATTAAAAGAAGAAAAAAACAACCAACAAACAAAACTTTGATGTGTAGGACTGAATACCAAAACATATCCGCATAGTAAGGAAAGACTTAAAAAAAAGGAATCTGAGTACAAGAAGAAGCTTAAAAACAAACCTTACTCTCTTGTTTCAGTTAAAAATGTGTCCAGAGAAGACGTCTAAAAATCATTTTGTATAAATTTTTGGTTTAATTAAACAAATGAATTAACTAAGACTACAGTTTTATGACAACCAGAAGGAAACTCTATGGGAGAAACTCTAAACCCTATTTCCTCTATGGGAGGAAAAACATCAGGATATGATCTTATATTACTGATTAATCAGCTTCCTTGACCTTTAAACTGCCCAGTGATTTAGTCTGAACTTCTATATCCCCTTATTCAAATTCTAGAGCTAACGTCTGTAATAACTTTCAACCTAATTCATGATAATAAGTCCAACTTTTCCATGCCTCAGTTTCCCTACATCAAAGGCCTGGATCATATTTCTTGTTGTGTGACAGGAATAAAAGGAAGGTTAATGGGAAATATTTACAGTCGTCCAGGATGGGATTTCAGACACTCGGCCTCACCACCTTGGAGGACAGTCCGAGAAAACAAAAGGGACTAAAGCATCGATCTGGACTTCCCCACACCCAACTCATGGTAGTCAAACACTTTTCTGGTCCACAACACGTAACAGTCACAAGAAATATTTCAATAACCCCTCGTTTGTTTGCAGAGCACATTAAAAATTACAGATCCCATCACATATTGTTATTTGTCCCCAAAAGCCCTCCCTGTGGCACCGTCATCTCTGGTATGTTTTAAGATGGGGCAGAGCTGGGTCAGCGGCTTGAGCACCATCACAGTGGGGGAAAGGCAGGATCTGCACCTAGCCGGCCCTTCCGCTCCCGGGGCTTTAAAGAAATCATTCCTTCTTACTGAGAGAATCGGCATTACAAGACCATCATTCTGCAGTACCTCATGTCTCCTCGCCCCTAACCAGCCAGCGCGCAAGTGGGCTGCCTCCCTATGGGCCTCCAAGTTGGAAAACGGTCTCGCCCCTGCCCCATCCTGCAGCCACTTCAGGTGAGGCACGGGTCAGCCTGCACAGTCAACCCAGCTGAGGGCCAGCAACCCTGATATCCTATGCAATAGCTTTCTCTGCCTGCATTCTGATCTGTCCCATTTATACACTTTATATACCTGACCTAAATCTCCATCTGAATTAACTAGATCATTGTATTTTCCCATTTTTTTCAACACAAATCTGGAACAAATAGGAGAGAGACATTAAAAGAATGTACTATGTCCATACATCTCTTGATGTTGTGAAAACGTAGGTTTAATTTTAACAGGTTACAGCAGGGGTTTTCAGAGGGGACTATGTCAGAAGGCATTTTTGGTTGTCAAGACGGAGGAAAGTGAGGTCCTACAGGGATACTTTTAAACACTGCGTTATGCATTGCATAATGTATAACAGCATTATGTTTAACACAACAAAAATCTATCTGGCCAAAAATGTTAATAATGCAGGGCTGAGAAGCTCTGGGTTACAGAAACACTTGTTTGTTATTACTGGCTTTCCATCTGATCTCTAGAGTCTCAGGTAACTTAGAAGCACATTCAAACCTCAAACATCAGGAGACCAAATAATCAGAGTCCAAACATACTAAAAACATTTCTCTGCTTTATACTTTAGAACAGCTGTCCCCAACCTTTTTGGCAACAGGGACCGGTTTTGTGGAAGACAATTTTTCCAGGAAGGGGGGTCGGGGGATGGTTCAGGTGGTAAATGGGAGCCATGGGGAGCAATGGGGGGCAGCAAATGAAGCTTCCTTGCTTGCCCTCCGCCTCACCTCCTGCTGTGTGGCCTGGTTACTAACAGGCCTCGGGCCATTTCCGGTCTGTGGCCTGGGGGTTGGGGACCAATGCTTTAAAAAAGCAAGACAAATGAGTATAAAAAAAGCTCACTTCAGCAATTTTGTTTTAAAAAGTAGTCCATGGCTGCCCTGGTGGCACAGTGGCTAGGAATCCGCCTGCCAACACAGGGGACACGGGTTCGAGCCCTGGTCCGGGAAGATCCCACATGCCGCGGAGCAACTAAGCCTGTGCGCCACAACAACTGAGCCTGCGCTCTAGAGTCTGTGAGCCACAACTACTGAGCCCACGTGCCACAACTACTGAAACCTGCGCACCTAGAGCCCATGCTCCGCAACA
>NC_041215.1:48718427-48756528 GCF_002837175.3 Physeter macrocephalus
GCGCACCACAATTACTGAAGCCCGCGCGCCTAGAGCCCGTGCTCTGCAACAAGAGAAGCCACCACAATGAGAAGCCTGTGCACCGCAAGGAAGAGCAGCCCCCGCTCGCCACAACTAGAGAAAAGCCCGTGTGCAGCAACGAAGACCCAATGCAGCCAAAAATAAGTAAATAAATAAATGTCTTTAAAAAAAGAAAAGTAGCCCATTGCCTTATCATTCCCAGCCTTTACACATTATACATCTGCACTATTCTATAATGGGAACTGATATATAGAATAATTATCCTGGGACACTTCAAGACAGTCAACATGGAGCGAGTCACTTTTAGCTGTGTAGTCTAATTATGAAAAGAGGGAAACTGAACATTACAGTCTAGAAATATTTTCAACAATGCAACTTGAAACAAAAGACATTTTAGGTAACAGTGTGTTAACCAGAGAAATCAGTTTGTCAGAGCATCCAATTCTGGTTAATCAAGGTTTTCAATTAGTTTCTATGACATTTAATCCACAAATTTTATCTTAGCATAACTGAAAATGATAGTGTCAAAAGAGCTGTTAAAACATCAACCAGGAGCAGTTATCCTACCTTTGCAAGTACATGGGAAGCTACCCAAATTTTGAAAATCATTGGAGAAAGACATTGTAAAATCTTCTATTACTGTTATTGATTCTAATAATAACTTCCATTAAAAGACTGGAAATGCTCTTTCTTTCCTATTTATGAATTGTATAGTTTACAAAAATAAGAATGAAAAGCTGATTGTGCAATGCTCTATAATATGATGCTTTAAATAAAAGTATATGCGGAAAAGTCCATACTTCATAAATATGCCAAATGGTTTATGAGAAAATAAAATTAAGGTTTTTCATACCTTACTTTTCCCAAAAGATTTAGTTTTATAGCACGATAGAATAAATCATAAAAACTCATGTGAAGAACAATGGAAAATATACTACTAGTTTCTGAAAGTTGATACATTTTTAAGAAATTTTAATCTTCATATTTTCATAAAAACTTTTAGGCTTTCTAAGGTGCTCTGCATTTTGAAAGCTATCCAATTTACCAAATGAGGCTGCTAAACTTTGGAGCAATAGGCTTCCTGCAGAACCTTTGCTAATGAAGATTTGTGGCTTTAAATGACATAGAACAGGTAACATTTATGTGGTAATTAACAAAACTATATGAAACTGCCTTTCCTTAATTTTAACAGCCACTACCTTTTTTTTTATTTTTAAATCATGTAATCTACTACCTGGAAAGATGTTTCTTTTTTGTTTTTCAGATTAAAAAAAAAATAGAAATATGTTAAACTGAGTCTACTCGATACAGTCTGCATTTCTGCTTGATTATCATATGAATCCCGCCACTGCACAGCACACTTATGACATTTCCCAGCATATAATTTCCATTACAATGTTATGACTATTGAAATTGGCATTTGGAAAGCTGCATGCAAATGTGAATAATCTTTGGAGTATACAAATTTATTTAAATATTTTACTGTAAGAGAAACATTTCTTTGGAATCAGTGTTTGATAAACTCCAAGGGGCTTCCTCAAATGTTACGTCTTTTTGTACCTCTGATTCCGTTGGAATTTGGTTCTCCTTCTCCAATCTTTCCCTAACTCTACTTCGCCCTCCCCTATATTTTTTTTCCCAGTTTACTGGCTAAAGGGGTCAGGAAGAGCAGTGATCATTTTGACTAAGGTATACGAAGAACAGAAAATTTTAACAGGGGAAATCATTTAACTTAATAGACCTACATTGATTCTGAAATAGCACACATATAAAATTATTTTGGTTGAAACCATGTATTTTCTTTCAAGTTAAACAGAATAATAATAGTTGCTATGAAGACATGGACAGATATACACTCTTTTTCCGAAGATGATATGATACTTTTCTGAGCTTAAACCAATGTTTCTCACATGCACTATTGATATCTGGTACCAGATAATTTTTTTACTGTTGAGGTTGCCCTGTATACTATAGGATGTTCAGCAGTATCCCTGGCCTCCATTCACGAGACTCCAATTTATCTCCCAGGATATGATAACCAAAAATACCTCCAGACATTGCTGAATATTCTCTGGGTGGCAATATCACCTAGTTGAGAACCGTGGGTTTAAACAGCTATATCTGGGTGCAAATACATTCATTACTAAGAAGAAAGGGAGAAAAAGAAGAGAGGAAATGGGTGGGTCGGGGGGGGTGGCAGAGAAAGAGAACACAGAGAGAAAATTCCTAACCATGGGTGCACTGCACACTTTCTGTCTACTGTTTTCATTTTTATCAGTTCTTGCCTAACACACTCTTATTAAGTTCTGATATCCACGTTAATAGTGAGTTTGAACAAAGATTCTAGAGTAGAGCTAAGAATGAAATCCCCATTCTCAGGATATGCCAGCTTTGTAAATCTCTGATTTGGGGAAAGATGTAAACCTTGCTAATCCACAGTTTCCTCATTTGTATGCAGATTATAGTAGTACTGGTTCATAGAATTCTGTGGTTATATATAAAGTACATAGTTAGATGCAGAGTAAACTCAAAACTGTTTCTTATATATATATCTCATCAGCACCTAAATCATCACTAATGAATCAGAATCCTATTTGTAAAAATGAAAAGGTTATATTTTAAAATAAATATATATAATTAGGGAGAACATGAAATGATTAAATATTAATGTTTCAAAATATAACAAAGAATAAAAATACTTTGAGACGCATAACATTAATTTATAGTTTTAAGAGTATTGATCCATATAAGTAATCTTCATTTACTTTGAACTGATTTAGTGGAGGGGAGTGTGAAACCTTAACTGGGTCTACTTTTTAAAAGATAATTTTCATGGCTGAGATAGGTATTTTTCTTGTATTATACCGTATTTTTTTTTTTTTTTTTTTTTTTTTTTGTGGTACGCGGGCCTCTCAGTGCCGTGGCCTCTCCCATTGTGGAGCACAGGCTCCAGACGTGCAGGCTCAGCGGCCGCTCCGTGGCATGTGGGATCCTCCCGGACCGGGGCACGAACCCGTGTCCCCTGAATCGGCAGGCGAACTCTCAACCACTGCGTCACCAGGGAAGCCCATACAGTATTTTTTATTAACTCCAAGGACTCAGCCCTCAGAATTCTTTAAGCAGTGATGGTAATGGTCTAGGTTAAAAGTATTAAAGTGTTTATAAACTATTCCATATTCCAACAAAACATGTTTCTACTAATAGATAGCAGTTTAAAATTGCTTTAACACAACTGTCTACTTGGCCCCTGCAATCCATGCATATGAATTTCTAAACTAAAATAATCTAAATATTCTCCAGCAAAGAACTTACACTTGTAGAACATGCCCTGAGTGTGTACATATATGAAACATTAACCCATCTGTGCATTTCTTAAACAGAATACAATCTGTAAACTTTAAATTTAAGCAGTTTGTATAGACACAGTGATTTAAGTTTATACTCCTGGTGAACCAGTAGCATCATTTTAGAGACTCAACACTGAAAAATATTATTTTTACCTGGAGCAGAGATAGATTATTTAAATTCCAAAATAATCCACACTAATAATTATAACCTACCTAAGCTTTTATATAGATACCAATATACAAATTAATTATTTGAGAACATAGATGTTGAATGCCTACTACATGTCGGGACTCTAGGCGTTTGTGGTAATTCATTAAACAATAACAACAAAAAATGTCCTTGTGGATTCACCTGCATAATTATACCTGTTGGGTGAATTAGCTATTGTATTTTCTTCCTAGAAGAAAGGGTAAACTATTAAAAAAAAAAAAAAGAGTCGTCACAAAGAGAGGTCTTCTTTTATACAAAAACATGTACTTGAGATTTCAATTATCTCCTACACTTTTATAATATTCCTGATTAAAAAATATATACTTAATTATCCATCCTGGAGCTTCTATCACAGGAAAATTTTATCCTAAAGTATTCTGCCAGTATTAGTTTTGAAACCACAACTCAATAAATTCCCAAATCCAAAGCAATCTCAAGTAGAACTGTTGCAGGGATAGAAGGAACACAAAGAAAGGCAATGAGCTGAATTTTCCTTAGTGATTTTCTTGGGTAAATTAATCAAGTGAGATCAAAGAATTTACCTTTAATTCATCCCTTCAACAAATATTTATTAAATGTCTCTTTTGTAGCTATTTTAAATAATATCCACGAGAGAGAAAGAACATAATTTTCTATAACCATGTAACTCATTACCAAGATGTAACACTGTACAAAAAAAAAAAATCACTAGGAGTACATGAGATAACTGTACAGCATTCTTCAAACAACTTGAGTTAAGGAGGCTGAAAAGAAAGGGTAAGAGTTGTAGAGCACCACTGGATATTTCTCCAAACTGGCAATTGTACTAAGAAAAATGCCTATACTTCTAACACAAGCCCAGGAAGCAGCAACCTTCAAGTTTTGGTACAAATAATGTGATACTGGTGTAACTGGGTCTAACTTGGAATATTCATAATGCCTGAAGGCAGGCATTTTTTACGGAAATTCTTGTATTTCTTGGAGATGGAATAGAATACATTTGCTCTCAATTCATTTATAAATGCACAAATTCATTATTCCACCAACTTGATCAAGTGCCTCAATGCTTAGTTCTACACCATTTCCTATAAAATACAGTGCAAGTACTAGATGCATCTTCATTAGCATGACTTTTCTCAAAAATAAAAAACAAAAAAAACACATAGTGTCTACCACATGGCAAGCATGAGATCTTGGAATGAGGCCAACACAGCTGAAATCCTTCCCAGTAAGACGTTTTCCAGGTATCTGCAATGTTATCTGTTTTGTCACCGTTCTAGAATCTACTTGCTTCCCTGTAGCTATTCCTTAGTTATCTCGGGCTGACAAGCCAAGTCTAATCCTTTGGTACCATACCAATGAACACTTGGTAGTCCTCCAAGGAAGTCATTTCTTTCTCAGGATGTAACCTACTTTTCCTATCCTAATTTCTTGTACATCCTGGATGTGACCACTCTTATTCTCTAGATGCTACAACTGAATGAACATATTATTTCACGTAAAGTCGGTTTCATTATGTCCTTCACAGTACCATATTATCCTGAGTCTGAGGGATGCAGTAAAAAGAATATGGATTTGGGTTTGCTTTCTTGTTTCTCTGGTTTTAATCACACTATTCCATCAATTTAGAATGTCCCCCTTTCCTTTCCTCCATTTATTCAAAAACAAATTTCAGTCCCACTTCTCAACTGATATCCCTTTTCTGTTAGTCTTCTATAGTCATCCGATTTCCACTGTACCTTCATCCGAACTGTTTTTGTACAGAGCATGCAACAAATGCTTACTGAGGTACTGTGACCAGGTTCTGTGCTAGGTGATAAATAAATAAGTAAACAAATTTGATGAATAATCTTATATCATCTTATGAAATTCCTTCTGCAATTATTTTGAAATGTATATATTAAAAGTCCTATTAGTATTTGACCTTTCTAGTGTATATCTTCCCATCAACTGTTTAAGGTAAATGCTTTGAAGTATAAGAATCATGTACTATACTATTCATTGAATTTCCTCATAATTTTGCTCCCAAGTACGTGTTTGAGATGCTTATTTTAAAAAAAACTAGGGCTTCCCTGGTGGCGCAGTGGTTGCGCGTCCGCCTGCCGATGCAGGGGAACCGGGTTCGCGCCCCGGTCTGGGAGGATCCCGCATGCCGCGGAGCGGCTGGGCCCGTGAGCCATGGCCGCTGAGCCTGCGCGTCCGGAGCCTGTGCTCCGCAACGGGAGAGGCCACAGCAGAGGGAGGCCCGCATACCACAAAAAAAAAAAAAAACTAAAAATGGAAATTTGGCATTTAAATTTTGTCTTGTAGGAAAAAAAGAAACTTTAGGATTTCAAGTACACAGGCTGTTTATAAATCAAAATATAATTTTATAAACCAAAATTGAGAATGACCTATTTATTATACTGGGTTGGCCAAGCGGTTAATTCGGAACTTATTTTTCCATAAGATGGTATGAAAAACCCCGAACGAACTTTTTGGCCAGCCCTATAGATTAGACCTCCCCAGACTCTGCTGCCAAAACTGTTCTGTCTTTTAGCCACAAAATTTCTGATGTGATATTCAAGAGTGCAGATTTCACAAAGTTTCTCTCATGAGCAAATAAAAGAGATGCCTCTTGGGTAAGAGCAAAACAAGGAATGTGCTGGCAGGAACTTCCAACCTCTCATTAAAATTGGTGCCTCCCCTAGGCCCACTGCCCTGCGGGGACCACTACTGTGAGACCACTTAAATGGTTTTTACAGACCAACCAAAGAAAACCATCTCAAATCACCCCTCCACCATGACTTGCATTGGCATTTACTATTTTAATTCTAAATTAAATTAAACTTTATTAATATTCAATATAATATTGTTTAGATTTACCTATATATTTATTTATATCTTTGCTCACCACTCCTCTTGCATCTTAGGACTGCTATTTGAGATCTTTTCCTTTCCATTTAAAATACAGCCATTATAACTTTTCTTTAGTGAAGGTCGGTTGGTTACAACTTTTTTCCAGTCTAGGTTTAAATGCAAATCTCTTTACCCTGTAAACATCTTAGAAGACAGAGGAGTGGTACTCTGGGAAACAGATGAAGATTGATCAATTTTACTTCACAGAAGATCTTTCTCCTCATCTCTACAAAGAGCTATTGTCCAAGACCAAGAGGGCTATGGAAATCCTCTTGTATCACTTATTTTATATATACAATAACCAATAATATTAGCCAAAGCTTTTCAAACACATCTTCCTTTTAAGCTTCATCAGCAGATTTGCATTCAAAATGTGACAGAAAACAACTAGTCACAAATGATCACTCAACCTTATACTGCAGAATTGCAACTGCCAGGAACTTTTTTGAATATGAACTTAAACTGTTTCTTATTTTAAGGGAGAAAATGCCCATATGCAATGTAAACCTATGTCTGGTCAAAAACCTTTTAAAACACTGCTGCATTTAATCAATTATAGAAGGTATCTGATTTCTTTTTTTAAAAAAAAAAAAGAGAGAAAAATTCAATTTACATATCTTCCTAAGAGCTGATTCCTAGTTTTTTTCTTCTTCTCTTCCTTTAATGGATGGAGAACATCATGCCCAGTGGGCACAGAATTCTTCTCTTTGCTGCTTGTTCAGCAGTCAGCATTTTCTCAGAGTTCAGCCCTGAAGTGTCCCAGCCAGAAAAACTTCAGCCTGTACAGGAACAGCAAACACTGCAGAAGATTTTAATTCAGGGTGACATTCATTTTTCTTTTGTTTTATGAATGCAGACTGTAAGAAACTTCAGGGTGGAGACAGGGGTGGGGACAAGGTGTCACTCATCATGCAATCTAAACAGATCCACTGTGTTATGGAACAAGAATGCACTGTGTATCCTTAGCATCTAACTCAGCACTTACAACCATAAATGTTTTGAATATATGAACACAAAAACTAATAATAATTAAGGATAAGAATTATCTTCTAGACAATCTACTAAGTGTGAGAAATGCAGACAATGAGGAAGACCAGTAAATACTTTGTTTTGAAACTGTTGCCATTTAAATTTGAATATATGCAAATTGATAGATATGTTATCTTTGATTCAGAGAATACTGCTTTCCCAGTGCACTATCAAGCTATTTGACATTATCCCTAATTATCACACTAGCTCAACAAGGTAGGCCTTACTATTCCATACAATAAATGAGAAAATCAAGGCTCAATGCTGCGTTTCCAAGATTCCAACTTGTATCTACCAGCTTCTGAGTCCACCAGTGGGAAGCAGTGACTAGAAGGAAGAAGAAATGGGAGTTTTCCTCTCTCCCTTTCTACCTTATTCCATATCTCTGCCACCAGCTCCATCTCTTCCATGACTCTAGTTGTCCTGGGACAAACTGGGATCAGTACTACAGTATTATCCCTTTCCTCTCTAGCCTGGAGATGATACTGACTTCCTGTTCTCTAGGTTACCTCACTATCTACTGTTAACTTTTAAATTCTTCCAACAACTATGTAAAAATGTCCTGCCTTAAACTCCCTCTGTTTAAATACAGAGTGATTTCTATCATTCTGTACAGATCCTGATTGAGATACCTATGATCTCTGTCTCACATCACACTATTTCAAATGCAAGTTTGCAAAATTGTTCATATCACTTTGTGATTGTTTACAGGTCTGTTTTCTCCTTGCCTGCAAACATCTGAGATTAGAGACATCATTTTATTTTTGAATCTCCAACACCCAGCACATGGCCAAACACATTACAGATGCTCAGTCAATTCGTATTGAATGAATCAAGTAATGAATAAGTGTAATGCTACATTAAGGTAGGGGTAGGCAGATGTAAAAGGGCAATTCAGTTCCAGAAAATCTTCCTAGAGATAAGATGCCTCGACTGAGTTTCCAAAGATGAATGTTTTCTGGTGAACAGGAACAAGATCTCATAGTAAAGATGTTTCAAGGAGTGAGAACAAGATATATAAAACCAAAAGCCGGGCTTCCCTGGTGGTGCAGTGGTTGAGAGTCCGCCTGCCGATGCAGGGGACACGGGTTCGTGCCCCGGTCCGGGAGGATCCCACATGCCGCTGAGCCTGCGTGTACGGAGCCTGTGCTCCGCAATGGGAGAGCCCACAACAGTGAGAGGCCTGCGTACCGCAAAAACAAAAAAAAACAAAAAAAAAACAAAAGCCATTGACTAATTGTAACTGATCCAGGAAGTTTGGGTTTAGCTGAAATCTAGGATGCAAAAGAAGCAAGACTAGAAGATGAGGCTGAAGAAATATACAGGGACCATATATCTGCTTTGTTAAGGAGTTTATAATTCATCTACTAGCAAGCAACTGAATATTCAATTTGTACTTTATAAAGATAATAATATAGTTTTGCTGACTAAATAGAGTATGGATTGGAATAGGTTAGTAAAGGTGGCCAAAGACAACGTGTCAGGTCATTATCTTAAATTCTTGAAGTGTTATTATGAGAAGAACTTAGAATCAGTTTAGATGGGCAGAATTTGGTGGATTCTGGAGTTAGCTAAGAGTGAGAATAATTTGAACTTGATGAGTGTTTTGGGTAAGGTGAGGGAAAAGGAATATTCTAGTATTGTTTCAGAAGCTTGGTTTGGATCACTCTATGGATCATGACAAAGTTTCATAAGATATAGGCAGAAGGAATAGTAAGTTAGAGTTAAAAAAAAAAAATGACGAGCTCTGATTTGGACATGAGCTTCATATACCTGTGTGGCTGGCATACATACGAAGTGTGTAGGAGATAGTCAGAAATATATGCCTGGATCTCAGGAGAGAAGGAAAAGTAGAGGTAGGAGTTATGGGTAAGCAGGTGGTAGCTAAAGTGAATAGGATGGCTCAAAAAGACAGTAAAATAAGGAGAGCACGGCAGAAGATGGAAGCCCAGGTAAGAATGAGAGCTCAGGAGCTGCTGCAGTAAAAAGATTGACAAAGCTGGTGAAGCAGAATTTGCAGATGGCCATAGGGCGCAAGGCAATTAAGGAGAAAGTATAGCATAATAGAGGGAGAGATCAGAAATTCAAATGCTTTAGATTAAAGAGATAAGCATCTGTTGTAAATAAAAATAAAGGTACTGTGTCTAAGTTTTTTTTTCTCCCTCCAAGAAACTGGCTATGAAAAAAATGACAGAGGAGCATTTCCTGGAGGGTAAAAGTCTTATATTAAAGGCATAACTCAATAGTAGGTCCCGTATTTCTATCTTTAACCCAGGCTTCTATAAAAATTACTGAAAATAAATATGAACACCCGAGACACTTGGTGGTTTGAAATTTTTCTACTTCTCTTCCTCTTGAACCAACACCAGAGTTTTTAGTATAGACCATGGAAAAAGCTGAGGAAAAGGGCTGAGTATTGTTTGGACCATGATCACTTGGGTAGTGACAAACCATTAAAAACCAAGGTCAATGAGCCCTTGAAAAGCTACTGCTTTTTCCAATTCATTGTCTGTGTTTTGGCAAAACATTTATCATAGAGTTATTCGTTCCAGAGCCGGAGAAGGAACGCTTAATCTAACCTGGTAAAAAAACAAGACATAGCAATAGTTCTGCTGCAGTTAGTGTATATAGTATCTATCCAAAACAAATGTTAAAAAAAAGAAAAATAAAGGTTAACTCGGTGCTATTTTCCTCAACTATAAGTGGAGAAATATCTAACTGTATTTTATTTCTCTAACTCACTTGTTAAAAACTAAACCCTAATGAAAATCAATTTTTAGCCAATAATTCTTCCACACACACTTACTTACAGACCAGCTGTCTTAGCATTCAGACACATTAAGCTAATCACTTATTAAAAATAACAACTTTTTCTTGAACACAGAAAACTGTCCTTTTAGTAAACTGGTTCTGTTTTGCAATGTTCCTCCTCATACTCTACCTTTAGTGTCATATGCAGATTCATGTATAAGTAAATATAAATGGTTGAACTTTTCAAACTGAAAGATGATTTATTTCTACTTTTTTTGTATAGTAATCTGTAGAGAGGAAATTGCCTAAGGGCTGTGGTAAAATTGCCAGCACACAACTGCTGTCCATGGTTCTGATAGGCAAAATGGCAGTCCAGCAGCACCCTGATTCAGAATGCCAGTTACTGATTAATAAAGCTTAGCTAAAGCTTGACTCACAGAGCTGGACTGGACCATATGCTCAACATGTATCTAGCTGAAAAAGCTCCCAGGGAACCACCACTAATCAATTTCTTCAGGTAAGCAGTGTTCACTGAACAGTTTACACAAGTGTCTTTAACACTGGCTACAAAGGCATAACATAAAGAAATAGTAAAAAAAAAAAAATATATATATATATATATATATCTCACACACATAGACACACACACACACACACACACACACTGATTGATTGCAAATGAACTTGTAAAGGGATATCTTGGCGCATCTCCTAAATACATTGGAAGCTCTGAGTCCAAGGCTCATGCATGGTATAGCTATACCTCCTCATGGATCCTGCTATGACTCAGTTCATGATAGAGAGTTAATAAATGTCTTAAGTTGAAATGTTGGTGCAGGCAGATGTTCCTTACCCTAACCCTGAAGCTGACTGCAATTTCTTTTGAATCTGATGAAGAAGCAAGGGCAAGAGCCTTCGCTTTCATTCTCTCTGTAGTGTCAGGAAAATAGGATTCTGTAGATGGATAGAAGACAAGGGAGATGAAGAGAATTTGTGCAATTACAAAAATAAAACTCCAAAAGGTTTTTGTGTCCCATATTCATCTCAGAATTGTAAAGCAGAATAAAACACTAAGATAAATGCATTTGAACACTCAGAAACCTAATTTCTCTTAAATCTAAACTAGTTACTAAAACTTTGCATGGTGTTTTCTTCATGTTCTTCTTGTAAGTAATTGACATCAGACTGCATTCTCTGCAGAGGGCTAACTATTTTCTTCTTTTAAAAAAATTGCCAATCTAATTACTGTCCAAGGTAATCAATTTTCCACTATTGCAACCACCCATTAGAGTCTTGAGCTTTCTGATTACAAGCATTCTAAAAGAATCAAATGATAATAATAAAACCTTTCCCCTCTCTTTTATGGAAAAACACACGCAAAGGATCAAAGAAAGAAGTATCTCTGATATATTTTAGAAATAGTAACAAGGCCAATATACCTGAAGAAATAAGCAGTTGTGAGGTGGGAGCAGTAACTAGAGATGAGGCCAGACAAATAAAAGGGGACCAGATTACATAGGATTTCATATGTCATTGAGGGGCTTTAGACTTTATTTTGAATGGAAAAAACCCATGGATTAGGTTTATAGTAAGACAGTGATATGTACTGATATTATCTAATACAAAGTTTTAAAAAGTCATCTAGTGACTTCGCTAAGAATACAGTATGATATGCCAATGTTGATACAAGGGAGACCAGTTATGTGACTATTGCAGTCATCCAGGTATGAGATAATTGCATATAGAAGCAGTAGAGCTAGTGAAAAGTGATAGGATTTTGGATATATTTAAAAGATTATAGCTAATAATATATCCTGAAGGAGCCATTATGGGGGATTAAAAAGAAAGTTAGAAATCTAGCCAATATTTTTGGTGTGAGAAACTAAGACTTGTCACCAACTGAGAAGGAAAAAGCTATAGGTATAACAGTTCTGAAGAATGGAGAAGATCTTGGGCATGTGAGTTTGAAATAGCTATTAGACATCCAAGTGGAGATATTGAGAAAGCAGTTAGATGTACATATCTGCAGTTAGAGAGTAGTCTGGACTAGAAAAAAATTGGGAGTCACTGGCACACAGATAACATTAAAGCCATGAGACTAAATGAGATCACCATGAGTGTAATTAAGTAGAGAAGAGAAGAAGGCCAAGGATTGAGGTTGCTTAACGAGAAATAGAGGAAGAGTAAATGAGATGGAAAAGGAGCAAGCAGTGACCTAAGAATACCAACAGAGTGTGATGGTATCCTAAAAGACAAGTGAAGGATGTTTAATAAGGAGGAGGAAGTGATCAGCTCTGTCAGAAATTACTAATACAGAAATTAAGAGGACAACGTTTAAGGTGACCAATGGGTATACTATTACAGAGGTTGTTGGTGACCTTGATGAGAGCAGTTTCAATGGAAGGGTAGAAGTGAAAGCCTAAACGTACCGTGTTTAATAGAGAATGAAAGTCGGAGAAATGGAGACAGATAGCAGGGGAAGTGGATTCAGAAAAGAAAATACATATATATTTTAAGGTGGAAGATATGAATTGTATGTTTATGAAAAGGAACCAGCAAACATGAGAAATGACTGGTGTAGGAGACAGAAGGGAGAGCTGGAGCAATGTGTTTGATTAGTTCGGAACAGACGAGATCCAGTATTAGCTTCAGATAAGACTATGGATAGGTCACTTATAGTGACCTATAAGTGGGAGGTCAAAATGTAGAGTGTGTAAGTGCAGATGCTAGAAAGTAGGTACATCTCGAGATGGGAGTCAGTACACATTTTTCTGGGATTGCCTCAGTGTTTTCAGCCCCGTGAAAATAAAATCATTAATTGAGAGTGAGGTTGGGTAAAAATGTGCTCGTTTGAGAATAGATAACAATATGTGAAATAGACTTCAAGGACGGTAAATAAACTAGAATTTGCCAATATGATTGGCTGATAACATTAGGGCAAAATTGAGGTTTTTATGGTCCTGAATTGAAAGTGAAACCAGCCAGCGTGGTTATTTGCTTTCTTCCAGCTAAGTTCAGTCGCACAGGTAAAGGAAGAAAACAGGACTTAAGAGTTGGATTTAATTAGGGTTGTGACTTTGCCAGTTGATTATGATGGAGCAAGTAGATGGCTAGGGGGTTGAGGTACTGTATAGTGAAGTGATTAAATGATAGGCTGTGGAACTGAAGAAGAATAAAGAGGAAAGTGAACATATCAAGGATGTCTAAATCTGGGGAAAGTTGGGAGTATAAATGGGTATAATGTCCTGGTGGGTTACTGGGGTTGAAATAATAGAGGTAATAAGAGGTACTAGAGGTGGTAAACCAGAAAAGAGGTGGTAGTGGTCAAAGAGGGCTGAAAAAAAATTGAGATGATGGAGGGCTTGCAATGATTACCAATGGCAAAATCTAGAGTCTAGAGAATGGCAATTGGTGTGAATACCTGAGGTTGGGTAGAGAAATTGAGAGGCTAAGTTATTATAAATATTATCTAAAAGTATATTGAATTTGCCAAGAATTAAGACAGAAGCAGTATTGGCGAGACAGAGCTACAATCAATGACAAAGAGGAGGGAATGACCTGGGTGTCGGTAGATGATAACAGAAATGAAGAGTAGTGGATAAAATAATCTGATGGCATGAGCTATAAAGCTGAGTATTTTTAAGGAGGAAGGAAGAATGGTCTGTATGTTGCAATAAGGAGGATGAAGAAAACTGATCCCAACTTTAGGCCCAGTGGTAGGAGAACTGTTGGGGAAAATCAATTTTCATTTGAGAGGTCTGCAGGGTAATCAGGGAGGGCCAGGTGTTCTTTACCAAGAAGCTGATGGGATCTGTGAAAGATTAAGTTGAGTATGCAGGGAGTTCTGCAGATAGTGGACTGTGAATTATAGAGGGCACAGTGGAAGACTGAGAAAAGAAGACAAAATAAGAGCCTTTGGGATGATTACAGTTCTGTGGTGATGAGGATGAATGAGAGGAAGGACATAATATAGACACCAAGTTAAGTACTGGTAGATTTAAGACAGACAGAGAAAGGTGAGGGATAGACAGCACTGGATTTCTGGCACTTTGATTTAATTCCTAATGAGTGATATGGAAGGCACAGGGGAGGAACTATAGAAATTCAGGCCCAGGACTTTTCTTGAAAATTTTAGCAAAATCAGCTTCATTTTCCCTGAACTTGAAGTAGTGAGAATTTAATTCTGAAGTCAATAGGACCACTGGGAAGACCCAAAATTAAGTTACCTCAGCCAATAATTCCTCACTTTTGTTTAAGGCATTTGAAGGTACTATGGATGATAGCAGATGAAAGAGGTGTAAAAAGTAAAACTTGAAATACTTTTCAATGGATTTCTCAGTCATTTCATACCTCAAGATTGTTTTTTAAATGATGTGATTCAAGGTAAAAAAATCACTTTATTTTGACCAGATTCCCTCTAAGTGCTGGTTATATTTGTAATTGATCCATGACAATATTCCTCTAGGGAACTTGAGCTTCGGGTGCAATTGTAGCTTCTCTAAAGGTAATGATGCATTTCTATCCGTTCTCTAACTACATTAGTTTACAATTATTTGCTAATCAGTTGTATCCACACACAATGATGGGAACCCCTTTAGGACATGAACCCTCTGAATATCCCCAGAGCTTAGCATAATGACTGGCCTATATTGGGTTTTTAGCAAATATTTATCCAATAAGTAGATGAAACAATGAACAAAGAAACCATATTTCTGAAGACTGATTCTATGAAAAAGAGCATGAAACTAGCATAAATGCACGACTCTGAATGTCTCTGAAACGCTAAATGCCAAGAAAGTTACCTTAAATAATAACTGACCCATGAAACAGTTTATGAGCATGCTTTCATATAAAATAAGTACTTTCATATAGTATTTTCATACATATTTCTTTGACCCCAACCCCTCTTTTGAAAGACATGATCCTACCTTTCTCACACCTAACTTAGTTCCTTTTCACTTAAGACACAGTTTTTATCACCTAACTGCAAAGGTGACATAGGGATACTGGAGTAAATGATTCTTTGTGATCATACAAAATAGTTGATATAAAGTCAACCTTAAAAATTATACTCTATCAGACTATTACTTTCTTCACCTAGTCCAGATTAACCTGCTGCACACACACCCCAAAAGTATAACTTGCATTTTATGCCATTTTCCTGCCCTTTAGCTGTTCACCTTACTGCAACTTCACGGTCTCCAGGTTTATCAGGTTTCAAATCTCTTTCAACAAATTTGTATAAATCAATGTTCCCCTACAAAGCCTTCTCTCAGACATATGGCATTTGGTCTTTTATCTTCTAACCATCCATCCATACATTATATCATTTGTAGCTCCTTTTCTAGTCTATCAATTGTGATCGAATTAATGACACCTAGTCTGCTCTGTATTACTAGATTAGATCTCTACAGACATACTTTTAAACTAATTATAATTTTGAAACAGAAACTATTATATGTCCACAATAAAAAAAGACAGATAAAAATGAAAATGGTATTGAAGGAAAAGGAAAATATACATTGGTGAACTAAATAAACTTTGGGGGAGAAACCCAACAATCAAAGAAAAAAAAAAATTATCAACAAAGATAGTTTAGCCCAGAAACAAACAAAAATAATCTGAAAGTAATAATGTCTCTGTATCTAGATATTTTTTTAAAATGAGTGCTATTTCTTCCATAGTAATTATTTAATTATTTCTTTTTAAGCAAGGAAGACAAGATATATCAATAATTTAAAAATCCAATCGATGGTTTTATATGTGCACAAGTTTTTTTCCCTAATTTTTTAAATTAATTTTTATTGGAGTATATTTGATTTACAATATTGTGTTAGTTTCCACTATACAGCAAAATGAATCAGTTATATGTATACATATATCCACTCTTTTTAGATTCTTTTCCCATATAGGTCATTACAGAGTACTGAGTTCCCCTGTGCTACACAGTAGGTTCTTACTAGTTATCAATTTTATATATAGTAGTGTGTATATGTCAATCCCAATCTCCCAATTTTTTTCCTGATTTTTGGGGCTGCGAAATTCAGTGCAATGTATAAACTAGAAATACAGTAGTTCCAGTTTGGAAGATACTGCTGAGTGCAATTCAGTAACATTTGTCTCAATTCCAGTGTCCTAAAAGACAGAAACTGTTAATACCAGAAAAGCCACATTGTCCTGGATGGTTAACCCACACAGATCTTCCTAACCCAGACTGGTGAGGTGAAAGATACCTTTAGTTTCATCCCAAAGAGTTCTCCAGCCCCTCACATGCACATTCAAAAGAGAAGCACACCACCATACTGATGTGGATTTACCCACTGTTAAAAATGAGAAGAATGGGTGAGTTATGTTCATAGAGAATTGATACAATCACTAACATTTTTCTCAATACATAGAATTCTTCATCTTGTTCTTTGGTTACTTAGACATCAGGATTTTAATTTTAGAACTAATTGTAATGGGTCTCAAGTGATAGTATACTCCCTCTCCTTCCTCCCTCTCTTTATATATAAATAATATAAAACTATCCAATATGTTGTTTTGACTGAGTTGTTATTAAGATCTGTTCCAGTGCCTATATAATGTTTACTTACTCTCTAGATCCATGTGGTAAAAATGGCTTTCTTAATTGGGATCTCACAGATAAGAATTTATTTGGAGATATAAAAAATGGTAGAAGTAATCACCTGATGGGATGTGGAATTCAAAGAGAAAGTAATTAGACACTTCAAAATAAAAGTCAAAAGCAATAATATAGTTGGGGTGTATTTGGTTCATTGGGGACTATTGGTAGTCTTTGGAAAGCAAAACAAAACAAAATAATTGGATATTTACCATCAAAGAGAGAATGAGATAAAGCAATTTAACAACATTTGGCATTCTCAAAACATTAAATAAAACAAAAATGTATACACGAGGACAAACCACATAGCAAAAATAAGTGATGAAATAGGGTTCACTGACTAGAGATATGAAATAATAGCAAAGATTTTGAAATTCAGATAGTTTTTAACAAATCTCAAGTTTAAGCCTAAATTTGAAGAAATAAAAATATAAAGGCTGAAAGAGTTTAAGATGTGGGATAGCACTAAAGGAAGAGAGAAGAAAATGGGGAAGAAAGGGGAAAAAATTAAGGGAGAGAATGGGAGGGGAGGAGGGAGGGAGGGTATCTTTCTCCTGTAAACCACATTTCTCTGGGGTTTTTCTCAGATAGCAGCCAGCCCTTACTGGCTCCTCAGGAACTATCCTCTATTCCAGGTATTTGGGAACCCTTTGCTACAGCACATCCTGACCTTTCTCTTAGAGTTCCCAGGTATAACGAATCTTTGTATTAATTTATACAATATTATACCCAGAAAAAGGTTTAGTAATATGTCCAAACATCTCATTTTACTGGTTTTCAAAGCCACTGGTCTAGCTGATACCTAGCTCTCTCTGTCCTTTAGAATCTTCCTGTAGGTTTATCAAGCACAATACAACTGTGATAAATGGAATACTGCCTGCCATATTAGCAAACAAAGGATGTCACAGTCATCAGAGATTGCATCCACTGCCAATGGTGAGCTGGTGAGCCCTGAGGGAACTCAGAAAGGAAAAGATTATCTGCCATCTAGCAGCCATCAGACTGTAGCCGCTCCCCACAATAAGCCCTAAGGAAACTCAGGATGTGAAAACAGGGGATACTGGGCCTGGAGAGCTGAGGTGCATATCAAAGGAATGGTTTCAGTGAGCTCAGACTCTTGCATCTTCCCATACATAGAAAAGTGCTAAATTCCTTGAGATTTCTACTTTTCTTTAATTAACAGTAATGTTTTATTCCTACTACCTTCCCTTTGTCGCAAAACTCCTATATATCCTGGGTCCAAGGCCTCGCCTCCTCCGAGCTGTTCTCTCAGGGTTACTTGAGATGCTGCCTCGTGGGCTTGAAGTCCTAAAAATTCCCACTGAATAAAACATAACTCTCAACTTCTACGTTATGAATAATTTTTTAGACGATGACTGCAATACTTATCTGGTGAGCAATCAATTTTCTGATTGCTCTATTAAAACATGTATAGCAAAAACTTTTAGTTGCTACCAAATATCCATTATCCCCTTCTTCCAAGTCTGATTCTATTGAAGCAGTGTTTGCGCAATGGAAAAACTATATCTCCCAGTCTTTCGTGCTATTGAGGGTGGTTGTGTGTTAAAATTATGGCCAATGGCATGGAGATAGAAATTTGGGGGTTAAGCTTCTGGAAAGTTCCTTAAGAAGGTTGATTTGCTTGGTAGAGATATTTTATTCTTCTTTCTTCTCCTAGAATTGATAGGGACAGAGTAAAGGGACAAAGTAGGTAATTAAATAGTTAATCCCACTAGAGAATTGTAAGTAAAGAAAAAAGTATGGGAGACCCCTGTAAATTAATGATCACTCAAAACAGGTTTACTTAACCACAAAACCAAGCAGGGGGACTTCCCTGGTGGTCCAGTGTCTAAGACTCTGTGCTCCCAATGCAGGGGGCCTGGGTTTGATCCCTGGTCGGGGAACTAGATTCCACATGCTGCAACTAAGAGTTCGCATGCCACAACTAAAGATCCCGCACGTTGCAACTAAAAGATCCTGTGTGCCGCAACTAAGACCTGGCACAGCCAAATAAAAAAAAAATAAAAAAACACAAAAACCAAACTAAGCAGGCTTGCTTAGCAACAAAACCCATGCAGGAGAAGCACGAGACATGCCCCCAAACAATAAAACAATGGTGGCATGAGACCCGCATCCTGCCCAGTGAGCTCAGTAAATTAATGACCCCTAGGATATGCTCTCTGCCCACGTAAAAAACAATAATTTGTGGAAAGGTGACATGTCAAAGTGAAAGACCCTCACTGTACTGAGACCTGAAATAATTTTTCCATAGTGCCATGACAGTCCTGGCTTGACCATGCAGGGACAAGAAAACTCTTCAACCCAACCTGGAGGAGGAACTGATGATGGAAGCATGGTGTCTATTCAAGAATGAGGAAGAAAGTGGTCTTTTTCCCCTCCCCACTTTTTTTTTTTATTATAAAACTGTAGCCCACTAAGTTCTCAGGGCACGGCATCCTTTCGCCTACTCACTTATAAGTCTCACAAGCGTCCTATTCTAATAAATCACTTCTTACCTATCACTTTGCTTCCCAATGAATTCTTTCTGCACCGAGACATAAAGAACCAGAGCCCTCCAGAGCCCCCTGAAACACCACCTAGTGGTTTCAGAATATGGGTGTTACATTTGGAGCTGCAGTGGCCATCTATGACCACTGGCCTACCTTGAGGATGGAAGGCAAATGACAAGGACAGCAGAAGGGAAATATAGGAGTCTGGGACACAGATCACACCATGAACACATCCACTTATCTCTGGACATTTCTTACAAGGGAGAAAAATAAATTACCATTTTTTTCTACCAGTCTTTTTAAGATCTGTTTTTCACAGCCAAATTCAATTCCTAACTGATGCAACATGAGTGAGCAAGGCAACACTAAGATATAAAAAAATATGTAAAGAGAATGGAATATGTAAAGAGAATCATAGGAGTTGGGAGCTACACCAGTCAATTAGAGTGGATAATAGACACAATGTATCTTGGTTTTTGGGGCAGGTGGTTTATAACTTTAGAGATTTTGAAAATTTAAGGCTATCTGGAGAAGCACAAGAAAAACATGATCAAGCCACAGGAACGTGTAATCTATTGGAGAGAAAAGGCTAGAAAGAGAGGGCGTGGGGAATTTTACAAGGCAATATGCAAGCATTTGCTCAGAGTGCAAACTGCTAAGCATTGACTGTGTTACTAAAAATGGTTGTTAGAATTTCTCTCCCTGGAGGCCTTCCAAATTGGGTAGATAGCAATCTGTCTAGGCAAGTTTGAGTTCAGACCAGCCTAGAGGCAGATGGATGGACTGGATGACCTCTGAAAGTCCCTTCTGGCCCTATTATCTTAAAATTCTGTTTCACACTGAGAGAAAGTTACTGCTGCTACTCTATTTGTAGTTATAGTCATTGAGGAGACCTATGCTTTCCTTTTGCATATTGCAGATATTTCTGGCAAAGAAGAAGAAACAAAACTGAAAGGAGCAAATCACTTTAGGCAAAATGCAGAAGTGAATTTTCCTGACAAAGAGCATATCGTTTGAGGCCAATAATTTCGGCATACAGTGAAGTATGCTTTGTGTGTTACTCTGCAGAGCCCTATACACTTTTGCACTTCATCATTCTGTTTCCTGTGTGTTTATCTTCCCTGCCCAGTTGATAGAGTCCTTGTAGTGAAGTGACTTAGGTAGAAGTTAAATGTAAGTTTGTTTAGGTGATTCCGATCTATTAGGGGTATAAGATGTATACATAGAAAGAAAATGGATGAATCAAACCAAGGCATATTTGCATTAGCAAAGTTCACCTCAAAAGGTAAGTTATACTGTGTTGGGCAAGAATATCAGGCTTTGACCCCACACATATTTCTCTCAGTTCTGCACTTTTTGTTAGTTTAAATGGGTAGGATACAAACCTGACTTACAGAAAAGGAACTGGAAGTTATTTGGGAGTAGGACACAACACTCAAAGTAAGCACCAATACATGACTAGTAGAAACATTGTGTTTACACCAGTTTTAAAAAACAGGAACAAAAGAACCACAACATAGGTCAAGTGCATAAAGATATAAATTTTTTTACAACTCCCTGAAATAAGCATTTCACAGGCTAGGAAAATCTAATAGAATACATATTCACATGTATATATTTCTATATGCATTTAAGACAAATTTTATATACAATTTGTATATAATATTTACATATTCTATATAAAACTATTTTGATTTAAGAGCATTTTATACCTAATATATCTCTCCAAATTTCTTAGAGACCTCTTAAGTAATATTTAATTGACCTAACTAAAATTAGACAATTTAGGTTCTTATTACTTCTGCTCTGAGAATATCAGATAAATTTCAGAGCCATTTATTGAACCGCATAGATTTGTTTGCTTGGCACTCTTGGTTTTGCACCCATAGTCTGAATGAGAACACATCACACGTTTCAGCTAATAGAACTGAAATATGCTCTTTGGAGCTTGTCCTTCCAATTCTCCTTGGATCTAACACTCAAGCCTTGGTTCTAGTCACACTGACCTAATTCAGAAGAAGCCCTGTGATCAGAGTGATCTCACTTTGGTTAGCATCTTATGGTTTCCACAACCACAGCAGGTTGTCTGCACTGGTGCACAATCCCCTGTGGCACAGAGAGGTCAATCATTTGAAACCAAAGTTCAAAGTCCATGCTCTCTCTTAATCATAAACCTAATGGAGAGCTAGAATGCAAATTCTGCATTAGTGTAAATAAACCTGGGTGGTCTATTTTCCCCCAAAAGATTAATCTTTAATGAATTTGTTGTGTCTAAACTCAAATATGCAAATATATGTAGAAAGGTTTGGAGAAACTTAAAATATACATGCATATTTCTCTACATCTTCACATGAGTAAAACAAATAATAATTTGGTTTGATTATGAACTGACTAATTATGGGGAGCTCAGAAGAGCCCAGTTTCACAGCTATTTTGTTTTTCTGAGTATTATTTTATATACCGAGATATTCAGTTATGATGACATTAATACATATGTGATTCAGTGGAATAGAGCTTACTATATAAATGATGACAGTGAATCAAAGAAAAGGCAGCAGAACTAGTTTGTTCTGCAATTTTGAACAGATTAGAAATTCAGAATTGAAAATACTGGCTGTAAAGTGTAGAAAATCTCCCTCTACAGAATTCTGTAAGAGTTACTAGAATTCCAGATTGTGCTTAACAAATCTCAAATCTTCTGTTTATCAGTTACTTCTTACTGGAATGGCATTGTGTTGATTTTTACTTCAAAATGTAACCTTTCTCCATTGAATGACTTTGAAAATCTCTCCTTTTTCCTTCCAGTTTCCATTTTGAAAGTTGAATTCCTAAAGAGTTTTTTTTTTAATTTCCTATCTTTAATATTGCAAAGCTACTTTAAAGAGTTAAAATGCACTTCTGCATTTCCTTTCCACATCCCTCATCAAATGAAAGCACTAATTTTCTCAAGGGGATAGAGCTAATAGTCAAATTGAGACATTCAATTCTGCAAGCTTGTTATATAGTTTTTCAGCTTGTTGTTCACTCAGTACATTTTTTTTTCCTGCTCAGTCAATTAATAAAACTTACAGGGAACATATAGCTAGTTCAAAATGGTTTTCGGTAGAGTTTTTTTTACAAGCCATCGTGCTGCTTTAAGAACAGGTCAGAAAGGATGCTGAAGCATAACGATTTTATGCATATCTCTGAGTTGATATGTTAAGGCCCAGTAGTCAAAACTGGCAAATGAAAACTCAAGGTCACAGTATTTAAACCTTATTCTCAAACTGCTTTTCTGTGTGACTCCTGGGGATGCCATTCAACCTCAGCTACCTGCTTTAATTTCTTACTTCTTAAAATATCAAGCTGCTTGTGTCAAAAACCAAATAATGAATCATAGGGGATTTGGCCTCACATTTGAGGCTGAGTAGAGACCTGAGTGACAGTTTGTTGTAATTCATACTTTTGAATAATACTGAAACAGTTATATATTTCCCAAAGTTAAGATATAAGAAGATAAAACTGAGGCATCAACTAAGTTGGTATTTTGGTAGCTTGTTAAAGATGGGATTCCAGTTACTTAATATAGTAAGTACATTTTTCTAGTACCTAACTTTTGTCTGAAAAAGAATCCACTTAATATGGCTCCGCACGTCATCTATTTTGACTTTCCCTTACATGAACTACATTCAAGTGACACATTAAAGAATAACACTTAACATATGTCTTCTTTTGGGAACTGATCAATGTGAAGGGACACATGACTGTTTAGCTCAGTTTCATTATAATAATGCATTTTTTTTTTTTTTTTTTTTTTTGCAGTCCACGGGCCTCTCACTGTTGTGGCCTCTCCCATTGCGGAGCACAGGCTCCAGACGCGCAGGCTCAGCGGCCATGGCTCACGGGCCCAGCCGCTCCGCGGCATGTGGGATCTTCCCGGACCGGGGCATGAACCCGCGTCCCCTGCATCGGCAGGCGGACTCCCAACCACTGCGCCACCAGGGAAGCCCATAATAATGCATTTTAAACTTCTAAGAATAAGTTACATAACCTGCTACATATATGCAACAATTCTAGTCTTCATGTGCTTAATGGTAAAACAGTATAATATAGTATCCTCATAATGTTATTGAGAATATATCCTAGTGTCATTTTTCACACTCTTTCTCTTTACAGTTTTATGCAATGTATTTAAAATGGGTCATACCACACCCTTATTCCAATGTAACCACACCAGGTCTAATACCAAGTATTTTTTCAGCTTCAAACTCATCTCTCTCTACTCAGGACACTATGCTTCAAACAAACCAAATAACTTAGAGCTCTCTTGAGCATACAATGTTTTCTTACTCACTTGTGCCTCTGTACATATAGTTCCTGACATTTGAAATGTTCTTCCTTCTCTCATTTGCCTTCTCAACTCCTAGAATAAGATGCATATCAACTCTGTTGGGAATTCTCCTACATCCCCTCAAGCAGGATTAGATGCTCCCCATTTTATTCTACCTTAGCCATTTTTACCTTCCTCCATTAAGATGTGTGAATTCCATGAAGGCAGAAAACAGGACTTTCTACATCACTAGAGCTTAGGTGAGCACCTGGAATATCGTAGGTGCTCAATAAACATTTACTGGAGTTAATACATGAATTGAATATAGGGAAAACTTTACTGTGTTTCTATTGGCACATTTATAATATTCCTTTTGGCTTCATACCCTTTATTATTTATTACAAACTATTCTTTGTTTTCTATCATATCAGAAGGAGGCAGGTGAGGGAAAGATCCAGATAAATGATGAGTCCTGGTGCCCATGAATATTCATATAAATTAACAGTTCCAAAATTGGTGGAAATATTAAAAAGTCTCTTCTGTTGGGGAGAGATTTCTGGGAGGTGGGAAACCTGATTTTTTGGCTTTTTATGGTTTCATACAGGCCTTCTATCTAACAGGCTGTTATGTTTGAGGAACAGGCATAATAAGAGTTGTCGGAACCAAGGAGTAAGGCTCTGTATCAAAGCAATTGTCACTTCTTCTACTACAAATATTAAGCAAACAAACAAAATAAATACTCTATTGGGTGTGAGATGTGGATCCAGGTTTTTGACATGCATCTATTTAAAAATAAAAATCACCTGAAACTAGAGTACAACAACAATTGAAGGTCCATAATGCACTGGGATTATCACCATGGAAAAGATTTGGTCAAAAAATATTGAAGTTGTATAAGTTAGTTTGAAATCACTGTCAAGAAGAGAGATAGGATAGCCTCATCCACCAGAGGGCAGACAGCAGAAGCAAGAAGAACTACAATTCTGCAGCCTGTGGAATGAAAACCACATTCACAGAAAGACAGACAAAATGAAAAGGCAGAGGACTGTGTACCAGATGAAAGAACAAGATAAAACCCCAGAAAAACAACTAAATGAAGTAGAAATAGGCAACCTTCCAGAAAAAGAAGTCAGAATAATGATACTGAAGATGATCCAGGACCTCGGAAAAAAGAATGGAGGCAAAGATCAAGAAGATGCAAGAAATGTTTAACCTAGAAGAATTAAAGAACAAACACCTGGAAGAATTAAGGAACAAACAAACAGAGATGAACAATACAATATACAATAACTGAAATGAAAAATACACTACAAGGAATCAATAGCAGAATAACTGAGGTAGAAGAACAGATAAGTAACCTGGAAGACCAAATGGTGGAATTCACTGCCATGGAACAGAATAAAGAATAAAGGATGAAAAGAAATGAAGACAGCCTAAGAGACCTCTGGGACAACAGTAAACACACCAACATTCACGTTATAGGGGTCCCAGAAAGGGAAGAGAGAGAGAAAGGACCCAAGAAAATATGTGAAGAGATTATAGTCAAAAACTTCCCTAACATGGGAAAGGAAATAGCCACCCAAGTCCAGGAAGCACGAAGTCCCAGGCAGGATAAACCCAAGGAGAAACATGCCAAGACACACAGTAATCAAATTGACAAAAATTAAAGACAAAGAAAAATTATTTCTGGATAAAAACTCTCCAGAAAGTGGGCACAGAGGGAACCTACCTCAACATAATAAAGGCCATATATGACAAACCCACAGTAAACATAATTCTCAGTGGTGAAAAACTGAAAGCATTTCCTCTAAGACAAGAAAAAGACAAGGATGTCTACTCTCACCACTATTATTCAACATAGTTTCGGAAGTCCTAGCCACAGAAATCAGAGAAGAAAAAGAAATAAAAGGAATCCAAATTGGAAAAGAAGTAAAACTGTCACTGTTTGCAGATGACATGATACTATACATAGATAATCCTAAAGATGCCACCAGAAAACTACTAGAGCTAATCAATGAATTTGGTAAAGTTGCAGGATACAAAATTAACGCACAGAATACACTAACGACGAAAAATGAGAAATAGAAATTAAGGAAACAATCCCATTCACCATTGTAACAAACAGAAAAAATTACCTAGGAATAAACCTACCTAAGGAGGTAAAAGTCCTGTACTCAGAAAACTATAAGACACTGATGAAAGAAACCGAAGATGACACAAACAGATGGAGAGATATACCATGTTCTTGGATTGGAAGAATCAATATTGTGAAAATGACTGTACTACCCAAAGCAATCTAGATAACAATAATCAGGACAATACAGTACAGGCACAAAAACAGAAATATAGATCAATGGAGCAGGATAGAAAGCCCAGAGATAAACCCATGCACCTATGGCCAATGAATCTATGACAAAGGAGGAAAGGATATACAATGGAGAAAAGACAGTCTCTTCAATAAGTGGTGCTGGGAAAACTGGGCAGCTACATGTAAAAGAATGAAATTAGAACCTTCCCTAACACCATATACAAAAATAAACTCAAAATAGATTAAAGACCTAAATGTAAGTCTGGACATTATAAAACTCTTGGAGGAAAACATAGGAAGAACACTCTTTGACATAAATCAAAGCAAGATCTTTTTCAACCCACCTCCTAGAGTAATGGAAATAAAAACAAAAATAAACAAATGGGACTTAATTAAACTTAAAAGCTTTTGCACAACAAAGGAAACTATAAAAAAGACGAAAAGACAACCCTCTGAATGGGAGAAAATATTGGCAAACGAATCAATGGACAAAGGATTTAATCTCGAAAATATATAAACAGCTCATGCAGCTCAATATTAAAAAACAAACAACCCAATCAAAAAAATGAGAAGACCTAAATAGACATCTCTCCAAAGAAGACACACAGATGGCCAACTGGCACATGAAAAGCTGCTCAACATGACTAATTATTAGAGAAATGCAAATCAAAACTACAGTGAGGTATCACCTCACACCAGGTAGAATGGGCATCATCAGAAAATGTACAAACAATAAATGCTGGAGAGGGTGTGGAGAAAAGGGAACCCTATTGCACTGTTGTTGGGAATGTAAATTGATACAGCCACTATGGAGAACAGTATGGAGTTTCCTAAAAAAACTAAAAATAGAACTACCATATGACACAGCAATCCCACTTCTGGGCATATAACCTGAGAAAACCATAATTCAAAAAGACACATGCACCCCAATGTTCACTGCAGCACTGTTCACAATAGCCATGTCATGGAAGTAACCTAAATGCCCATCAACAGACAAATGGATAAAGAAGATGTCGTAAATATGTACAATGGAATATTACTCAGCCATAAAAAGGAACAAATTGGGTCATTTGGAGAGACATGGAAGGACCTAGAGACTGTCATACAGATTGAAGTAAGTCAGAAAGAGAAAAACAAATATTATATATTAACGCATATATGTGGAATCTAGAAAAATGGTAAAGATGAACCAGTTTGCAAGGCAGAAATAGAGATACAGATGTAGAGAACAAATGTATGGACATCAAATGGGGAGAGAGTGGGTGGGGGGAAGAAGACGAGAGAGAGAGAGAGAGAATTTGAGATGACATTTTAATAAAGAATATCTTTTTTTAAGTTAGATCCTTCAATGTTAGATCATTTTAAGCTGTTAGTATGTCTATGTACCATTTTTCTATATTTAAAAAATTTTGTTTCCATAGTTATTCTTAAAAATAAATCTGTCTAGGGGGAGGGAGCACTAGTTAGTATAATATTAACATTAATTAAAGATGTAAATCCACTACAAAAATTTATTCCCAATAAAAAATCTTAATTATCATTTTGAATTCTGGGCTATGATATAGAGCCAAATTACTTAGTTACTTTTCCCACAGGTATTCAGTTGGCTATTTAACTGTCTCTAGAAGTCAACATATTCAAACAAACAGCTGAAACTTGAAATCCAATTCTCTTTAGCAGGATTAGTTTACAATTATATCTGATAAATCAGTGTTAAAAAGTCAAATATCTTTCTAATTAAGCAGAAGTTAAAAAACTAAACCTCTGAAAAATGAATATATGTACATATGTATGTACATATATATCTGAACCTATGCATATATGCATGTATATGTATATGTACACACCTCTATACATATATATAATTAGAATAGTCTGCAAGAAGTATACTCTCCTAATTTCATATATGTGTCATTGGTCAACATAAACTACATCTGCAATAGTCTTGCAGAGGAAGGATACACTTGTAGAAGATCTGTTCTTTCTAGGAATTGTTGCTTTGCTTCTGAGAAGCATTAATTTGGCCCTAAAACCAACCAGTGTCAAGGGTCATAGCCATTCACTAAACTAACTCAATTACTTAAACTAACCTCTTTGGAGAAAATGCTTACACTTAAGATAGATCTGAGACTATCTGATCACCTTAACACAATCCAACACAAAGAAAAGAATATAGCAGGATCTACTCAGTTGCAGGAGCTTTAGTAATCAAATGTGGCCTGACCACACAAACCCAGGTCCTCCTGGCTAATTCCAGTTTGCTTGTTTTCTAGCTCTAGGTTTACTGATGTTTCAAGTGACTTGAATACACACTGTGAAGTTTCCCTCTGTGCTTTAAGCTTTATGTTGCTGACAGATACACTTTCTACAACACTGCTTATAATTGTACCTCTTTTCCATACCTTTGTTTTCAGATTCTGCATGCTGAAATCCCCTTCTGTAGTATGGTAAGCTCATTTTAATTTAGAAAGAGATTGGTAGTACTTTTCAATGGGAACTTTTAAAATAGAAATAGAACAAGATTCATTCATACAATAAAATGAAAGTAAAAACAATAAAATGCTCCAAATTCATTTGTTTTCCTTATTGAATTCACTAACTTCTTTCTTTCCTTCCTTCCTTTTTGGTAGCTAAAAGCTATTCTGATGCTACTCTGAAATCAGTGTTGTAATGACTAACGAAGCACCACCACAAGATAAAATATTTGTTTTTTTCATTTTTCCAGAAAGGAGAATCCTGAATTTGAGTTAAGAATTAATTCCTAACTCTTTTATTAAATTTAATTTTGTCAAATCAATTAATTAAATCTAATTAATTGGGGTAGATTAATTCCTTTTAGGAATATTTGGAATATATGAGATTCACACAGAAGTTTTAAGGATTACTAATTTTCCTATGGTGAATCATTGTAGTTAATAAGGTTTTCCATTTACCTTGGTCCATTTTGAGAAAGCCTCGAATTTGTAAATTACCTCCAGGATTTTTTGGCATCATTTCTTAAGAATTTAGTTTTATGAATAGTAATATAAAAGAAAAATAAATATATAAAATTTTAAACACAAGTCAGTGCCTAAAATAAATACATTAAAATAAACATTTTAGAATTACTAGAATCTAAAATAAATACATTAGATTGTGGGTAGAGAAAAATGTAATTGCATATCAGGAAAATTATATTCTAATTGGCAAGTAAAATAATCAAATGGAATTTTAAAATTTCTTAATATTCATTATTTCAAGGAGTTAATGATACATACAAGAATCTTATTCTTCTTTAGGTTCCTGATCATATACACCAAATTAATATATTATACACTCCAAATCATGTAGGAAGAGGTTTAGAAAAGACAAATCAGAAAAGAAGAGTATGTGTGTCTCGGTATGCATACTTGTGTGTCTGTGTGGGGAGCTTTTCAGATGTCAGAGTGTCATTCCCTAATCAGTTTTAGTAAGCTCTTCACACACTTATCCCCTTGAATTTAAAGGGATATTGGAATGCTTACTGGAAAACATAGATTACATAATCACTTTTTTAGGGCCACAGAAGACAGAATCCCTTTTTGCAGTGACCGGAAGAGTTCCCATATTCTTTTAAAAGAGTAATAGCAGATAGCACCACAGAGACTGTCAGTCCCTTGAGAATTTAAATATGCGACCGTTTTGCACTGCAAATGTAATTTAACTAGGGTTGTGAATAAAAAGAGGGCTTCTCTTCTTCTCTTCTAGCTACTTTAAATGTCAACAAAATGAATTATCTTAAGAATGTCAAATATTAAAATGGTGTTTTGATACACCTCAGTCCAAGTATTCTCCATTAGTTGAATTTGTTCACTTCCTCCAGCATTCCGGAAGAAGGATTTTTGTGGAACTATCCTGTATTGAGAGGCATCATACTGTATAGAATATGTTTTCATTGCTCATGCAATTTACATATAGTGATATTGCCACCAATATGAAATATTATGTAGGAAGACATGAAATTATCTTAAATATGATGTGGTGATTTTGAAGGTTCATACTGTAAAATTTTTACAAGCACAGTCCTATATATAAGTACACCCATATGCAAAAATCCATTGTTTCCTTTAAATGAAGCTAAATTATGGAGATTAAAATATCAGTGTTAAAGAAAATCATTAATAATAGATATCTTTTCATTACCCTTACCAAGGAGAAATTGATTTTTTCTAGGAAACCATTCAGAAAACTATTCAGTTGATACAAAAGCATTCCTAAGACCAAAATATCACCTCCAAAATGTTACATTTTTCTCCTTATTAATCTTCATAAAGGCTACAAATATATCACCAAACGTACTTTGGAACTTTTATGAGGATAAAGAAAACATATCCATTTTTGAATTATGTCTTAGGTTTCATAATTATTTAGAGTGTGTGCTTGGAACCCAACAAAAAGGAAGAAATGGAAAGAGAAGTGATTTAAAAAGAATTTTTCTATAGAGAAAAGCATTTCTAAAAATCAATGCGATGTTTGAATTAACCTGGTTTCTTTCTTTATTGTATGTCTATAGTAGATGAAAAAGTCCTTAGAGACTTGATGGGGCTGTTGCCTAATGATCTCTTCAGAAAACATCTTTTCATTGAATGTGACCCAGGATCAGGAGGAAGGTTGAAGGTGGGAAAATACACTCAGTTCCCATGATATACTTTTGCACATAATCAATCATCTTTTCTAAACACAAACCATATACATGTGATAAATCTGGTGTTGCTTCCAAGATTTGTATTTTGTCTATGTGTTTGGGGCACTCTATCAAGCCAAGCAGGGAAACACATTTCTGATTTTTCTTTCTCAATGCAGAAATACTTTATTAAACCACTGACTCTGGAATCACTGTGTCATTCAGTCATCTTGATCCTACCATTCTATGTAGTTGTGCAAGGCCACAGAATTAGGTGAAAACCCCTCTTCTGAGGTAAATAACAGGTAGAGATCCAAATATACTTAGTTCTAAGTCCACCACAAGTCATAATACGTTAAGTCTTTTAAAACACTTTATTTGGTGAAATTTAGAAATATTAAAAAGGCCAAAGTGGTACAATCAGCCTCCTACTGGCAAATTAAGGAATAAAAAAGGTTGTCACTGTGATAAAGATATGAAACTTGGAACAGTTGGAAACCTAAATTAGAACAGGAAAAAAGAAGTGTAAGCAACTACAAATTCTAAATCTCAGTCTGAAGTATATGCTATCTTTTCAAAAATCAACAGAATTTAATATCATTTTATTTTTGTTCAGATATTGAATAGTTAGTTGATCCCCTGTTTTACTATTAACATATCCCTTTATCTTTTAAATCCCAGCTCTAAATTTTATTAGAGAACTCAGATATATTTTCATAGATCCACAGCACTGAAATATGTTTAAGATATTCAAATCTGTATAATCACCTCTGAGAAGTATTTGGCAATGTGATGATTTCACTCTTTTAGAAGCTTAGTCACACATGTGTATCTGAAATTTTGTTCTAAATGTAATAAGAACCCTGAATTATAACTAAAAAAAACAGAACTGGGCTCTAGAAAATAGAATTAATATCTGAAAAGAAAATTAAACTCTTTAACTTCTATTACTTTGTAATTCACTAATTTACTTTCTACTAATATCACTTTTAAAACTATACAATTATAAAAAGGAGTACATGTCACAAAGCCTCTAAATAAAAATAAAATTTCTTATTAATTATTATTACACATGTTCATAAGTAAAACTAAGAATCAACTGGCTCCTTATGTGACCCTGTCAGAGTTCAAGGCTAAGAAAGGAAACTTGGCCAAAGAAGGAAGACCTTTAACTTCTCAATCTGAATATGTCTACAGGGCCAGAGTAATTGGACATCCCTTTAGAAAGAGGGAAAAGACCTAGTGATCCAGCTGATCTATGCTCTCTCAACATCCTTACCACTTTGAATTACCTTTCTAAACAAAGATTTACTCTTTTTCTAATATATGTCTCCATCTCTGGTTTTGAATCCAGGTTATTTCAGCCCAAATGTGGGAAACTGGCAGCCAGTAAGCCCTGTCAGATCTCCAGACAAGTTTTGTTAGGCCTGTACATTGCTGACCATACAATGTTTAAAAAGCAGTAGCTAACTTTGAACACTTTAAACACAAAGATGTGGAGCTCCTCCTAAAAACCTGGAACTTTTGGTGACCTAGGACCTTTCCAAAATGGCAGCAATTTAGTGAGAATCTGTCCAGACACCAGACATGCATCTCCAGCTTTCTACAGTTCCTTCCATTCCTTATTGTCTCACTGACCTCAACATAAAGAACGCGTTACTCTTTGACAGTTTCAATAAACATCCTTTGTGTTACATTCAACATGCTAGAATCCAAGTTAGAACGTTCTGATTCAGTGGTTTCTTTCCCGACTCCAAGTTGAAGACTGATTCACTTGACTGAAACCTTGATTCTGTTTCCAGATAAAAGTCCTTACCTTAATCCTCAACTTTTTCCTGTTTCTTTGTCTAACATTTTATCCTCCCCTTCCCAACCAATTCTATTGGAATATACCAGTTCCAATTAACTTTTTATAAATTTGAGATTTAGTTACTTCTATCATTAGTATATAGGTAAACGCTTGACCACTGTAGAATGCAGGCTTTTAACAAGAATGAAAATTACAAGAAAGTTAACAGTATAACTTCAGGGAAATAATATTAAAGGAAAATTTCCCATGATACATTCTATTAAAATATTTGATTGCAGAGGTTTTACTTCAAATACCCTTTGCTTAAGCAACAGTTCACAGAAACAAGTTTTATATGTATGGTATCAATACTGTGACTAAGACTTCTCTTTTGTCCTTTGCTCAGAAGTACTTTCTATGAAATATATAATTGTTTAAGAGCCCAACTTCAAAGGCTAAATGTGTGGGTTTTTTTTTTCTAACAGCATTTTTCAATAAAGCGCAATAATCACAGCTTTGAAATGCATATTGAGTGTCTCTGGCAATAAAACTCATGCTTTCTCAATAACTGATAAGGTTGTAGTTGAAAGAAAAGACAGGTTATAGGTTCTCTTTGAACTTTCATGAAAACTATGAAAAATTCAATATTTCTGTTGTATTTTTCCACAAGTGGACTCACCACGGCAATGAACTCCTTCATCATACCCATCTGAGCAGTCCAGGACGCCATTGCAGAGCTGGGATAAATGAACACATTTGTTGGCACCAATGCAAGCAATGTGATTCAAGGGGCACTTGATTTCTACCTCTTCAGGACCTGGAAAAATGCAAAAAGGAACACAGTGATTTAGCTTTTTTTTTTTTTTTTTTTTTTTTAAACACTAAAACTGTTAAGCATGAGAAATTACTAGCATGAATTCACAAAATAAAATGATACGCAGTACTACCGGAGGGCAGCTCTGATTCTCAGAGACATCAAAATTGGCCTAAGTAAAAAAAAAAAAAAAACTAATTTTTAAAGGCTGCATAGGAAATAAAATGTATGTTTTTCAAATAATGCATTTAAAACACAAATATTCTTTCAACCCTTAAAGAGGCATGGATTGAAAATCTAAGGGTTGGTTTGAGTCATTGTTCTATTTCTTATGCTTCGATAAGTGGGCAAGGTGCTTAAACCCTATAAATTTCAAGTCCCTCAACTGTGAAATATGAATAATGGCAACTTCTTGGCATGGCTCTTTTTATTTATTTATTTTATTATTTTATTTTATTTTATTTTTAATTGATGAGTACACATCAAGTGTTAGGCACTAAGTGTTTTACATGTATTAACTCATTTAATCTCCTAATAGCCTTTTGAACTGGTACTATCGCTGTTTCCACTTTACAGATTTGGAAACTTGAGATATCAAAGCTAAATAATGTGACCAAAATACAGCTGGAATTATCCTATGTTATGTCTGAGTGCACAGAGACCCCAAATGAGTTATCAGCAGTTCTGCAGTGAAGAGGAACTGGGGGTTACCATTAGAACTCATTGTAGAGCCTGCCCATTTCACACAAACAAATCCATCCATAATACGCAAATACATAAAGAAAGGTTCTTTGTGCTTCCTGAATAAGGAGGCCAGATAATCTGTACAGACACTCCTCTAGAGATGATCAACTAGGGTTCTGGAAGATCTTTTCCCTTGTATTCTTATAATGCAAAATACTATTAGATGAATGCATACTGTGCTTTTGCTCTGAAGCATAGCTACTTTGAAACCTATACACTGAAAACATTCTTTTTTGAATTTTATATTGTTTATTTTTTTATACAGCAGGTCCTTATTAGTCATCCATTTTATACACATCAGTGTATACATGTCAATCCCAATAGCCCAATTCATGACACCCCCACCCGCACCCCCTGCCGCTTTCCCCCCTTGGTGTCCGTACGTTGGTTCTGGCATCTGTGTCTCAATTTCTGCCCTGCAAACCGGTTCATCTGTAACATTTTTCTAGGTTCCACATATATGCGTTAATATATGATATTTGTTTTTCTCTTCCTGACTTACTTCATTCTGTATGACAGTCTCTAGATCCATCCACGTCTCAACAAATGACCCAATTTCGTTCCTTTTTATGGCTGAGTAATATTACATTGTGTGTATGTACCACATCTTCTTTATCCATTCATCTGGCGATTTAGGTCGCTTCCATGACCTGGCTATTGTAAATAGTGCTGCAGTGAACATCGGGGTGCATGTGACTTTTTGAATTATGGTTTTCTCTGGGTATATCTCCAGTAGTGGGATTGCTGGATCATATGGTAATTCTATTTTTAGTTTTTTAAGGAAACTCCATACTGTTCTCCATAGTGGCTGTAACAATTTACATTCCCACCAACAGTGCAAAAGGGTTCCCATTTCTCCACACCCTCTCCAGCATTTGTTGTTTGTAGATTCTGATGATGCCCATTCTAACTGGTGTGAGGTGATACCTCACTGTAGTTTTGATTTGCATTTCTCTAATAATTAGTGATGTTGAATTTTTCATGTGCTTCTTGGCCATCTGTATCTCTTCATTGGAGAAATGTCTATTTTGGTCTTCTGCCCATTTGGGGATGGGGTTGTTTGTTTTTTAATATTGAGCTGCATGAGCTGTTTATATAGTTTGGAGATTAATCCTTTGTCCATTGATTCATTTGCAAATATTTTCTCCCATTCTGAGGGTTGTCTTTTCGTATTGTTTATGGTTTCTTTTGCTGTGCAAAAGCTTTGAAGTTTCATTAGTTCCCATTTGTTCATTTTTGTTTTTGTTTCCATTACTCTAGGAGGTGGATCAAAAAAAGATCTTGCTGGAATTTATGTCAGAGTGTTCTTCCTATGTTTTCCTCCAAGAGTTTTATAGTGTCCAGGCTTACATTCACGTCTCTAATCAATTTTGAGTTTATTTTTGTGTATGGCGTTAGGGAGGGTTCTAATTTCATTCTTTTACATGTAGCTGCCCAGTTTTCCCAGCACCACTTATTGAAGAGACTGTCTCCTTGCCTCCTTTGTCATAGATTAGTTAACCATAGGTCCGTGGGTTTATCTCTGGGCTTTCTATCCTGCTCCATTGATCTATATTTCTGTTTTCTGTTTTTGTGCCTGTACTGTATTGTCTTGATTACTGTAGCTTTGTAGTATAGTCTGAAGTCAGGGAGTCTGATTCCTCCAGCTCCGCTTTTTTCCCTCAAGACTGCTTTGGGTGTTCGGGGTCTTTCGTGTCTCCATACAAATTTTAAGATTTTTTGCTCTAGTTCTGTAAAAAGTGCCATTGGTAATTTGATAGGGATTGCATTGAATCTGTAGATTGCTTTGGGTACTATAGTCATTTTCACAATAATGAGTCTTCCAATCCAAGAACATGGTATATCTCTCCATCTGTTGGTATCATCTTTAATATCTTTCATCAGTGTCTTATAATTTTCTGCATACAGGTCTTTTGTCTCCCTAGGTAGGTTTATTCCTAGGTATTTTACCCTTTTTGTTGCAATGCTAAATGGGAGTGTTTCCTTAATTTCTCTTTCAGAATTTTCATCATTAGTATATAGGAATGCAAGAGATTTCTGTGCATTAATTTTGTATCCTGCAACTTTACCAAATACACTGATTAGCTCTAGTAATTTTCTGGTGGCATCTTTAGGATTCTCTATGTATAGTATCATGTCATCTGCAAACAATGACTGTTTTACTACTTCTTTTCCAATTTGTATTCCTTTTATTTCTTTTTCTTCTCTGATTGCTGTGGCTAGGACTTCCAAAACTACGTTGAATAATAGTGCTGGAAGTGGACATCCTTGTCTTGTTCCTGATGTTAGAGGAAATGCTTTCAGTTTTTCACCATTGAGGATGATGTTTGCTGTGGTTTGTCATATATGGCCTTTATTATGTCGAGGTAGGTTCCCTCTATGCCCACTTTCTGGAGAGTTTTTTTTTTTAATCATAAATGGGTGTTGAATTCTGTCAAAAGCTTTTTCTGCATCTATTGAAATGATCATATGATTTTCATTCTTCAATTTGTTACTATGGTGTATCACATTGATTGACTTGCAAATACTGAAGAATCCTTGCATCACTGGGATAAACCCCACTTGCTCATAGTGTATGATCCTTTTAATGTTTTGTTGGATTCTGTTTGCTAGTATTTTGTTGAGGATTTCTGCATCCATATTCATCAATGATATTGGTCTGTAATTTTCTTTTTTTTGTAGTATCTTTGTCTGGTTTTGGTATCAGGGTGATGGTGGCCTCATAGAATGAGTTTGCGAGTGTTCCTTCCTCTGCAATTTTTTGGAAGAGTTTGAGAAGGATGGGTGTTAGTTCTCTAAGTGTTTGATCGAATTCACCTGTGAAGCCATCTGGTCCTGGACTTTTGTTTGTTGGAAGATTTTTAATCACAGTTTCAATTTCATTACTTGTGATTGGTCTGTTCATATTTTCTATTTCTTCCTGGTTCAGTCTCGGAAGGTTATACTTTTCTAAGAATTTGTCCATTTCTTCCAGGTTGTCCATTTTATTGGCATAGAGTTGCTTGCAGTAGTCTCTTAGGATGCTCTGTATTTATGCGGTGTCTGTTGTAACTTCTGTTTTTTTATTTCTAATTTTATTGATGTGAGCCCTCTCCCTCTTTTTCTTCATCAGTCTGGCTAATGGTTTACCAATTTTGTTTATCTTCTCAAAGAACCAGCTTTTAGCTTTATTGATCTTCGCTTTCTTTTGTTTCTATTTCATTTATTTCTGCTCTGATATTTATGATTTCTTTTCTTCTGCTAACTTTGGGTTTTGTTCTTCTTTCTATAGTTCATTTAGGTGTAAGGTTACATTGTTTATTTGAGACTTTTCTCGTTTCTTGGGGAAGGCTTGTATAGCTATAAACTTCCGTCTTAGAACTGCTTTTGCTGCATCCCACAGGTTTTGGATCGTGTTTTCATTGTCACTTGTCGCTAGGTATTTTTTGATTTCCTCTTTGACTTCTTCAGTGATCCCTTGGTTATTTAGTAACGTATTGTTTAGCCTCCATGTATTTGTGTTTTTTACATTTTTTCCCTGTAATTCATTTCTAATCTCATAGTGCTGTGATCAGAAAAGATGCTTGATATGATTTCAATTTTCTTAAATTTACCGAGGCTTCATTTGTGACCCTAAATATGATCTACCCTGGAGAATGTTCCATGCACACTTGAGAAGGAAGTGTAATCTGCTGTTTTTGGATGGAATGTACTATAAATATCAGTTAAATCTATCTGGCCTATTGTGTCATTTAAAGCTTGTGTTTCCTTATTTTTCATTTTGTATTCTCTGTCCATTGGTGTAAGTGAGGTGGTAAAGTCCCCCACTATTACTGTGTTACTGTCGATTTCCTCTTTTATAGTTGTTAGCAGTTGCCTTATGTATTGTGGTGCTCCTATATCGGGTGCATATATATTTATAATTGTTATATCTTCTTCTTGGGTTGATCCCTTGATCATTATGTAGTGTCCTTCCTTGTCTCTTGTAGCATTCTTTATTTTAAAGTCTATTTTATCTGATATGAGTAGTGCTACTCCAGCTCTCTTTTGATTTCCATTTGCATGGAATATCTTTTCCCATCCCCTCACTTTCAGTCTGAATGTGTCCCTAGGTCTGAAGTGGGTCTCTTGTAGACAGCATATAT